>NW_010557129.1:11565-21852 GCF_000687285.1 Phaethon lepturus | reverse complement strand
CGCAGCGGGGCTCGCCAGCTACCGCTGCCGCCCACCCCGCTTGGTTACCAGCAGTTTCATTTCCCCCGCGTGTTTGGCACTGCGTTTCTCATTCGCAGGCGCCCCATACGGCCGCTGCCGCGCACGGGGTACGCACTCGCACGCCTCTTCCTTCGGACGGGCTTCGACGCTACTGCCCTGTCTCAGAAGGCTGGAAGAGGCAGTGGTCTCTGTTCACGCTGGAAGGGGCTCAGCAAAGAGCAGCTTTCCCGAACTGGCTTTGGGAAATCAGCAGGGAAGACCTCACGATAGCAGCTCGTTGCCTTGCCAATGATTTCTGCGGTACATCCTCATTTTAAGAGTCTTGGAATAATGGCGTTGGAGCCAGTACATATAAAAAATGGGTGGTTTTCTAAGGCTTAGAAGCAGCAATCAAAGCAGAGCAAGGTAGAATGTAACCGGTAATGAAACAACTTTTGCAGGCAGCGAGCCCCATCCCCACCCACTGAAATCAGCACAAACATTCCTACTGCCTTTAATGAAAACAGGGCGAGGCGTGGCATATACCCTTGTCCACATTCAAAAAGAGTATCATCATACTATGCATATTTTAACATCCCTATGCTAATAATCATGCTGTATTATTAGTCTCGTCTATTTTTCTCTGTTGATTTTTCCAGTTATTCCAGTTCTGAAAATAGAAAGATGGATGGATTTACCTCCTCATCAACTTCATGTACCGATTCTCAAGGCACTAAAGATTCATTAAATTTGGATTAGGAAACATCTACGGGATGTTGAGTTGATTGTTCCAAACAAACAAACCAACCACAACATGGATTGACTGGAAATTTATGGGAAGGACAATGATCTCCCCACTTATTTCAGCAAATGGGATTTTTGCATGAACGATGAGCATGCAATGCAACACCTAGGCAAATCTCAGTGGAAGGGCAGAAGTTAATGAGAAACCTTGCCTACCATGTGTCAGTTGCCTTCACAGCTCGTCTGTAATAATTCCCCTTCCTGCTTTTAACCAGTTCTTTTAAGGCTGCTCCGCGCTACAGGCATCGTTTCTGAACGTCACGCTGCTGCTTCATACCGCAGAAGTGTGGTAACTTCACTTGACTTCCCTTCTTCCTGGAAAAAAAAGCCAATAGATTTCAAATGCAAATAACTGGTTTATCAGGCCAGCGTTCAGATAATACAAAGACAATATCATGTCTATGGATCATGACCTATATAATGAAGTTTAGTTCAGCACATTGAGCCACTGGTCTCTCTTGTTTAAAGTTTACATTGCTACTGAAGTATATGTCTGGAAAATAACGTACTAACGAAATCCAGTAGTGCAAGAAGTCCCAGATATGTAACTTTTTCAAACCATTCTAATAATTGTGGTTTTGTCATTAAATATTCCAGATAGTCTTGGCCAAGATATTCAACCCTTGGCTCGGTAGTTGGCCTCATTGATGACAAATGGTTTTGTGCCTGGAAAGGCTAGATAATGTATTTGAGAGAAAAAGATATTTACTCTGGATCTTGCGACATTAGATTGTTGTTCTACAGGATCCAGTGCAGTCTTTGTAAAGTGTAAGTCAACGATGATGTGAGTCATGTACTATACTGAGCAGAGGGCTACAATCCAGAGACTTCAAAACCTGTTTCCTGCACCGCCACCTTTTCAACTGAATGATGATGCATTGAATTGTCTGTCATACGTAAAGCCCCAAGCATTTAAAAATTGTTTTGTATAGACAATTTCTGCTATATCTATGGCTAGACTGCAATCTGCCCACACAGTTCTTCTGTAGGGTTGTAATCCCTGACTTCACATTTCCTTTCCATTTTGTGTTTTAATGTCTCCAAATACAACATCAGTACTTAGCAGTGGCAGTAAAGAGATCTCAATCAGTAGTCATCAACATATTTTAGATTTTAGTTGATCAACCTATATGATATTCATGTTCTTGTCACACATGGAGTTGTTAATGGGCAGTGTCTGCAATACGGATAAGAAACTTTTCTTGAAATATCTTAAAGAAACATCTTTATACCCTACGTGGCAGTGGAAAAAAACAGATTTTAAATATAATTTTAATTTTCAATTTCCTTATCGTTAGATTCTCTTCCCACTTCCCTTCACAAAACAACAAATGTTCTATTATTCTCCCCCCCAGGCTATTGTTACATGTGTTCTCAGTATAACAAAAGGGTTTTGTCTACACAGGCTGTATCTGAGTCATGTCTTTGCATGTGAAACAGCTGTACACCTAGGGCACATTCTTGGTCACTTTCAGCATTCTGGGTTTACATTATTTTCGCCCTGTGTCACTGCAGTGATCAGAAGAAAAGAACTAGCACACAAGCTGTCTGCGTATCTGCAGGCATCACAGAACTGTGGCAGCAGACCCAGACAGAACGAGCGTGAAAATGCAAGTGGAAATACCATGTGAAGGATGTTTGGCCTCAAGTAGAAAAAGCTGGTCTGAAAATAATTCGAGTTAGTAAATTTAAAGGACAATGATCCAAAACACAGCTGAACACTGGGCAGAAGACGCTTAGAAATCATTTCTTACAAAACTCAAATGCTCATAGCAACTTGCTAGTGTCTGATACTGTGCTACAATAGCAACATCTACAAATCAAATCAGCTTTGGGTAGTTAGTGCACAGAAACGTTTTGTGGTGAATACAGAATAACATGAGAATCTCTCATGAGTAGTTCTTTTCTTAAAAAAAAAAAAGTTATATTCAAAACGGTGTGGGCCACAGCAGAAAGACTAATGGTCACTGCACCGTCATTCCTTTGTCAGCGTGCTGCCTACTGTCACCCAAATAAAAGGGTTTAGAACATCTTGTGTATGAAAAATAATGTGACAGTCTCCTAAGTAGTCACTAGAGGAAAACCAGTTTGGATTATAACATTCAAAAAATAGCTTATCTGGAATTAACAAAACTTTCATCTCCCATTTTAAGTCCCTCCATCTATATGAGAAAAAAAAAAAAACCTGTCCTCTGTTGCCTGAGGTAGTAGGTTGTTACCATTTGGGGGACAGAATCTCTTGTTAGTCACTGAAATTTAAGAGGTGTTAATAAGTACGCGAATAATTTCAGCGTGACTATTTCAAGCCATGTGTTTAGAAAAAATAAATCACAAGAATCAGGTTTAACTGTCAAAATCTATATTTAATCTCCTACAAAGGAAATACTAAGATATTCCCAAGGAATCTTCTATGTTAAAAGTACGTTTACTAAGTCTATACGTGATTTCATGCACTAGGTTAAAGTACTACAACACATATAAATGATATGACAGAGAAGATATGGTATATGGATAGCATGATCCTGTGACAGTCTCAGCTGGTAAATAAAAGCTGGCCTGCTGGACTGGACCTTCCCCATCGCCGCAGATGTTAGACCAGTCGGTGAAATCAAAGCTGGCCACTGCCATTAGGGCCTCTTGGGGTGCACCAATGAAGTGCTAACGGCACCGTGAAAACCTCAGTGTGACATGGTAGCTCAGCTTTGTAAGCGCAACAGTCCCTCAGAGGTGTTCTGTACAGTACGTGGGTCCCTCTTCCTGCGCTTGCACTAGCGTGTGTCTATCATAAGCTTCTCTTTGTTTCTCACACTGACTCCGGCGAAGGGGGAGGCAGCAGCGAATAATAGACTGTGTGACACTCGGTACCAGACTGCAAATGCAGATGTCAGACAAAACGGATGCTGAATTTGGCTAACGAAGCTACAGCCTGCAGCAAGAACAAGCAGCTTTTAACAGTGCGTTGCTAAACCAAGTTATTTAACACGTGTAAAATTCAGTGGAAAAGTTCCCCGAGAACTTACAGCATAAGTACGGGAGCCAGAAAGGCAAACTGCTGCTATCTACAGCAGCACCTCAAACAACCAGCAGCACCGAAACCCAAATACTCAGCATCCTGGCACTTCACTGTTCTGTTCTCCCTACTGAATTCAGTGTCTGAGGCCTCTCATTTTAAAACTTCAAGCCTAGCTTAAATGACATAAAGCCACTTGAAATCGAGGGCCTCCTCCTCAGCCCCCCTGACCTCCCTTGGCCGCTGTAACGCAGCAGGTCCAGCAGGTCAGCCGACTCGCCCGCCAGGGCAGACAGAGCCCCGCGGTGAAGGAACAGGCTCAGCTCCTTCCCCTTTTCCCCGCTCAGGCAGGCTGCGGGAGCGGGAGCGCTGCAGCAGGGCCGGGCCGGAGAGAGGCCTTAGCCCCCCAAAGCTCTCCTCCTGGAGCGCCGGCTCTGCTTGTGATCCCACAGAGCACGACTGAGCCTTCGGGCTCCCTAAATCTGGGCCACGGCCTGGGGGAATGGGAAAGGAGAGTCCCTCTGTACTGAGGCTGCGAGGGTGCCGGTAAGGGTTGGGAGCTGAACCCTCCTACCCCACCCTGTACATCCACACCTAGAAGGCACATCGTCATACTGCTTCCAAACCACAGAAACGCCATGATCGGGAGCTCTTAGGCAGATACTTTTAAATGGTGGCATTCTTGATCAATTTATGCCAATTCTATTGTAATAAAGCAACAATTTTTTCATATCACTTATCTGTAGAGAAACTGGTTGAAAGTACTCAGTTGTCACTAATTCTCTACTACAGCAAATGTATATGTAGTTCCTTATTTTCTACACCTGCTCATGGCAAACAGAGGTTTCTGGGTATGGCTGCACTTTACAAGACAGCTTGTTCATGAGGTGTGTGGACATCCATCTTACACCAGCCACTGACAATCAAAAAAATTGCTCAGAATTAGGAAGAGTAAGGTCTTTACAAAGATCAGCAGCATCCTGAAGTGGCTGACTTTGCTGCTAAGTTCTCTCTTGATATATATAAGTATCTCTACATAGTTTTTCATTTTCCAGTTTCCTAACACAGATTTTGCAAAAATAGTTCCATCCATCGATACAAAATAACTTCTTTCATCAAAAGCATCTTCAATAGAAGATTATTGAATTAATAAGTACCTTAATTAGGTAATTATTAATATTATTAATATTACCTGGCTTAATAGAACCAGGACTTCTGTCCACACGGAACCTCACACACCACACAGGCAAGTCTCCCACCAGCTATTATCTCCTCTGCCCACTTCATGGGTCTGACCTCATACCAAATATTAACATAATTTTGTAATAAAAAGCAGCACTGGATTGTTAGAATTGCCAGTTTTTAGATGAGGCACTAAGTTCCCTTGTGTTATTTCTGCTGACTTTTCTCATCAAATGTAAAGATCCCATGACACATTTTGACAAAAAGTAGGGCACAGCCGGCTTATTTATTCTATTACTAAAAATAGGCTTTAATGTCCAGCAGGTTGTAGTGTGTTAGATAGCACTTCAAGTGTAATAGCTGCTGTACCTGCCTCGATACAGCTATATTACCAGTTCATCTTTGCAATATGCTAATTTTGAAAAGCAAACATCAGGTTTCACAGTTACTTTAGTAGTTCCATTTTGCTAAAATGCTTACTGGGATTAGACTGTCCAACAATTGAAAAGGCAATAAAACAGCTTTTCATCCTTACAGGAGGAGTTTCTGATACCCTTCCAAGCACAGCACAGCATGTTTTACATCTCTTGGGTTAATGGTATATTACTATTCTCAGCCAGAGGCAAAGACTAAGAAGGGATTCATTACGGGAACGGGAACACAAATGGTTTAAAGAAAGTGTATCTCTCCAACCTTCTTTACATATTTATTTTCTAGCTGGCCTTTTTGTTAAGGCTATTCTGATAGCAGAACGGATGTAACAACATCCGTGAAAATGAATAATGATCACAAATGCTGTTGAGTCTATCACACTTTTTAATGACTATGAAATACGCTATATTATTTCTGAATTTGGCCTTGCAGAAGACTTTGTAACTGATGTTTTGTCGATTTGCTTGAAGAAGCTCATTGTCCAGTCACAATGGTGTTAAGTCAAGGTTAGCAAAACTTCATTTCGTGTGGAACTGCCATAAGAAAGAAAACACATAGTCTTTAGACCCTAAACGACACCGATGTAGCTACCCTTTGAGTCAAATACACTTACTGACCTTCAGTACACAGTGAACGTTACCTCTGAATTTGGTCACGTGCTGCCATTTGTGAATCATGACAGACTTGCTCAAAAACAAACTTTTCTTCATCTCACATAAATTCTGTGTCATGTGCAAACGAAAGAAAGACATAAAAAGCAAATGTGTTATATTAGTGCTACCATAAAACACAGCTACTGCATTAACATTTCACTAGCCCATGGAAAAACATGATCACTTTAATCCCACTGGTATCACACAGTACTAGAAAGCTAGTACATCTGTATCTGTCCATACCTACGTATCAGGGCAAACTGAAAACGTTCATGCTTAATTTTAAAAAATCAATAAGCACGAGAAAAAAACCAAATATTACGTGCAACACCATTCCTCAAAATATCAATTCTTACTCACAAATGGACTATTCTTTTGAATCCCTGTTTAAAAATCTCAGATTTGAACTTCTGCCCTTTGGTGAATGAGTTACAATTTTAATACTGCTTATGAGCTTCTATTTTTAAAAGTACTATAAAAAATACAAAAGGCATTTATAGATTTCTTATTAAGGATGTCTCAAGTGTCTAGAAACCTCTCTAATACTATTTATGAGCATCTAATCATATCAATGTTTCATTTTGCTATAAAACTGTTCGTCTACACTGAAATCAGTGCCAATAGAGTCACTAAGACACCCTGAAATCAGTGAGAACCAAGAATTCACTGCTCTGCTGGAATAAATAGAAATACTTTAATCTCACGGTTTTATTAATTTAACTGCCCACGATCAGGAGCCACAAGTCCCGCTCTCAGAAAAACCAGCACTCTGACGCATGGCAGAACAGCGCTCACGAAGCGTTATTAACGGGCACTGCACAACCAATGCAGTAGAGATTCTGGGAATACTCCTAAGATGCCAGTACATCTTTTGAAGCGATACCCCGCACAACCTTTTGTTCCTAGACAATCCAGTCATCCTGAATCAGGAAGACTCATGTTATTTCTAGGAATTACATTTTAGACAGTTTCTGGGGAGCTACATATGCATCATCTTCATTTTTAGCACTCAATAGCTAACGTTACTAAATCTGGCTAGATGCCATTAAAAAAAAGGTTGTTGCAGCATAAGAGGAAAAGTGTATTATTATTCTTTTCAGAACTAACAAATTAAGCCTGCCTTACTATTTTGGAAACTCCAGCCCTTGTGCTAAATCCCTTTTTACAACAACATTTCCAGGTATTGATTAACCAAATTAAAATCTGTGTGTGTTTCACCCACACTGGCAATCTATCACAACAACTCTGAAAGCTTCATTTATATGACTCATACGCCCTTAGATTAAACAAGTATGCAAATGATGCCAAGTGTCTATTTATCACAGCTTTGTCAGCAAAACAAATCATTCAGCAGGTGAATCATGGAATTATCGTCTGTGTGAATGCTAAGTAAACACAGAGGGAAGCAGAAAGATGCCAGCTTAACTTCACGCTTCCCAGTCTCTTTCTCCTTCCCACCTCCTCCGCTGTATCACTGGGACACTGCTAATACGAGCAGACGAACTCTTCTTGCCCTGTTCTCAACACGCAGCCCATTTGGCTGCAGTGCAGAAAGTCCTTTAGACACATCAGGAAAGCTGAAGCACACGCTTAAGTGGTTTGCTCAGGAGGGAGCGCTTACTGCGTATGCCTCCGAGAGGGAAAGTGGGGTTTCATTTCCAATACGAGGACTGCATCCGCTTAAATGGCTCCACCATTTCGTGTGTAGCTCTCCTGCTTGGAGGGGGCTCACAGGGGGCTTTTGTTGCAATCCTGCTCTGCAAGGAAGAAAGAGTGATAGGACATCACTGCTCAGAGAAGGGCTAGCCATCTAGACAAGGTTAGGTCACCTTTGCAAGACAACACATTCCAGCAGTTCATAAAAATGTGGCTGAAGAGCATTTTTTTTATTCCTGGAATGTACCTCATTGCCAAAGAAGGTAACTATGCTCAGGAAAATATTCCATGGGGAGCAAACAAATTCTTCTGCAAAGCCATTCCTCCCTGCTCCACCCTGGCTGACATTACACAAGTTGAATAATGCATGTCAAGGTATTAAGTAACATGTAAACACTTCCAGTAAATGTTTCTGCTGCAGACCTTGGCTTAACTGGTATTCCCTCTGTGATAATGGAAAAACAACTTCCTCAGTTATTCTCTACCTACAGTTTAATATTAATGAAGCATTTCCTACCAATGACTGACTGGAACCTTCCTCCTCCTCTGCCTCCCAATATAGAGTTTAAAACCCTTGAAAACTTACCTAATGAAGCCTTACTCAGAGATGTCCTTCTCTGAAAGTCTGATTGGCCTTATAGCCTATGCAATGGGGTGACTTGATGTCCCAAAAATATTACAGTCCTGGTAATACATTTATGGACAAATGACAAATCCCGATCAGAAACAAGCTGGGTTCTTCTCATACCACCAAGGATGTTTTATATCAACCCCTGGCTTCCCATCATGAATCGTCCAACAATATTCTGCCCCACACACACACATTTTGAGATTATGTATTTTCACATATTTTTTCCCAAGGGTGTGAGAGCACAGTGTTGGGAAGCCACAGTCCTTTTCAATCTGGTAGAGGAAATCCCCTTGGAATTTAGTATTGCTTTAGGCATGCACACTGTTTGCACAGCATATGCCAGTAATTCCTTTTCCTTTACTGTCTATGACACTCCACAACAGGGGCAAATGCAGTTCTGAGCCAACTAACCAAAAGGGGAAATGCTTAAAACCTAAAACATCACTGGGATGAAGATGGGCTCTCAAATCACCTCCATGAGACTAAGAACCATTAGTCCCAAAGGAGAACTTCCCAAGGAAATTTCTGGGATTTTCCACGGGAATTTGTACTTTCCCAAAGGGTTTTCTGAAGGAGAGACTGACCTAGGGTTAAGTATCTCAGGAACTCCCAGGAAACAACACCAAATTCCATTCTGAAAAGTACTTGGGCAAAAACTTTGAACAGAGCCATTAAGTAGGAAGGTAAAGTTACACATTTTCTGTAACTTTTTCCAAGCATAAATTATTTCTTTTAATATCTGTTAGCTGCACTGGGCTAACAAGAGTTAACTGAGAGTTGTGGGGCGAGTTGGATTGTTCTCCTTTGAGTAAATGAATAGTTTTTGTGGCAAACTTGCAGCCCAGCTGAGGACATGACAGCGGCAGCATGAAACGTTACTTAGAACCAAAGGTCTCTCTGATCCTGAAAAATCTTTCTCAGTACACAAAGATGCTTGAAATGGAAAGACCTCAACTGATGTTCTAAGCTGAAAGTACGGCAAACTAACACTGGCTTTTAATGTGGTTTTGATAGGAGTTCATAAGCAATGGCGCACATGGTGGCTTCTGGCATAACAAGACATAAGAACATCCAAAGAACAGGAAGACCTGTTTTTATGTTTACTGATCATTTGGCTCCAACACAACTTTTTTGAAGACTTTATGTTAAAGTGAAATTGGTTTCCTTGGGCTTCATTACTGAGTTGTGACAAGACAGTGCTCCTGTTTGGGGAATATACGGAAAGCAGAAATACCAGAGAACAACCTCCTCCAAGCCCCCTTTTCAGGCTTTGCCTGATCTCCCCCCCATCTGGATGAGAAGTAACGGGTCAGCATTACCGAGTATCACAGCTCCCAACCCCAAGGCCACCAGCTCCCAGTAGGCTTCCCACCTCTGTATGGTAACTGCAGCACCAGCATCAGTGACTGTTCAAAGAAAATAAAGCATAGGGAAACGGAAATTATGGCCACCGTGGCAAATTCAGATCACAAAAACATGAAAATTATTGTGCACACCTCAGTAACCGATGTGAGTCTATTCTTATGTCTGGGCTGATCAGGACAGGCACAAAGCAAAAACCATGCCAGAGCAAGCCTGTCCCGCTCAGAAAATTGTTTCCAGCAAGGCAAGAACGAGTTAATGATTGCATTACAGCTATCACAGGAGTGCCAGTGCTCAGTAAGGAGTGTTTTGAAGAAAGGTTTTTGAATGCTACTTCCCTGCTGCTTTTAGTTTCCCCACAGAAGAGGAACTACTGGAAAGACCAAACCATCCGCAAACACCTTTGAAGAAAGCTTTGGCTAGCCATGGCTGCTTTCCTAAGAAAGAGTAACTCCCTGCATTCTTAATTCTTCTTTATACCGTGAAATAACAGGTCTTGGTGAAAGACTAATAAAACTACTGATTCCAGAATTCTAAGAACATTACTGCCAGGGCTA
>NW_010557129.1:0-11267 GCF_000687285.1 Phaethon lepturus | reverse complement strand
TTGCTGCTTTCCTAAGAAAGAGTAACTCCCTGCATTCTTAATTCTTCTTTATACCGTGAAATAACAGGTCTTGGTGAAAGACTAATAAAACTACTGATTCCAGAATTCTAAGAACATTACTGCCAGGGCTTAGTGGACTCTCAGAAAGACCAGCGGCTTCTAGACTTTTCAAGAAACGATATCCAACTGAAAAGCTGTGTGTTTTTCAGTCAGGGCACTGAGCGCACCAAAGCTCAGGTGTAAGCTCCCTACACAGGGAGGTAGCTCCGCACCGGCAGCGCACGGGATGAAGCAGGACGCGGGACTGCAGACAGAAGGAGGGGCTTTCCTCAGGGGGCTTACTGCTGTGCGCGTTGCGCACACAGAGGTGTACATAATCCACACCCCCTGCAACTTCACAGCGATGTGGCCTTCTGTCTTTTAATACGTACACGACACGACAGACCTCCGCTGACACCCACGGCAGTCGCACCGGCAGCGCACGGGATGAAGCAGGACGCGGGACTGCAGACAGAAGGAGGGGCTTTCCTCAGGGGGCTTACTGCTGTGCGCGTTGCGCACACAGAGGTGTACATAATCCACACCCCCTGCAACTTCACAGCGATGTGGCCTTCTGTCTTTTAATACGTACACGACACGACAGACCTCCGCTGACACCCACGGCAGTCTTGTCGTTACAAAGCAGCGTCGGGCAGGACCGCAGCAGCCCCTGCGCCGCCGCACGGCCTCCCAGCCCTCTTTGCGCGAGTCCTGTATCCCACATCCCGCCAGGGAGCTGGGAGCAGACTCGTTATCCGGCCGATAACGATGACCACGGAAGGCCAAGACTGATGGCAACGAGAGCCCATACGCATTTGGCATATGGAAATGTTTACATACCTGGCTACCCATAGATCTGTATCCCTGCTACCGTACACTAACTCGCAGAGCGTCGAGCAGAGGACCTTGGGAAGCCTATTTCAGCTGCAGTGATCCGTATCTTAAACTACAGCGAGCTCTAAAGCCAAGCCGTGATGTGAGCCGTTAAAAGACAACACACCGCCTTTAACTATCCCATGCTAATCCAACAGCGTTCCTAATGCCACCATACAACTGATACCAACACAGAATCATTTAAACCAAAACTTCAAACATATCCTTACCTTGTCATTAAACTACATTTAAAATTTCTTTTGCCAAGTACAACTTCCAGTTAGGGTCAGTCAGTTACAGCGTGGACTAGGGGGGTGTTTTACAACAGCAAGAAGTACCAAGTGTCAGCTCTCATGCACCTTGAAAATGCCATCTTTGTCCTCAAGCACTGTTAACACAAATGGATTCAATACACAGAACAGCCACAACACACAAAAAGAAATCTTCTCCACACTGTAGTGAAAAAAGTCTCTACTCGTGAAATACTGCCCGTAAACTTAAAAACCATCCTATGCCAATTTCTTCATATAACGTATCCAAAATAACCTCTTAAAACACTGTAATTTAACATCAGTGCTTTCCTTAAATAATTTAACTTAAAAATACATACGTAACCTTTAAATCTTGACTCTGATGTTAAATATTCCTTTGAGAAAAAGTCTTGAGTAAAGTATTAGGGAGATGCATACCTATCTCCTCTAATCTTAGTCACATCTCCAACTAACGGTTTTCACAGATAGATGTTAAAGAGAAATACGCATAGATATGGAAAATGAGGTCCTGTTACAGGATGTCAGGTTTTTCTATCAAAGAATATGCCATTACACTTTGTGGCTTAATGATGTTACACAAACCCAAGAACTGATGATGAGCAGCGAAGTTAACCATTTAGCATAAACACACCTTGAAAAACTGAGCATGATTTTCTATCGTCGTTTTCTCTCCTTGCCCCACGATGACAGCTGAGGGAAGAGACATACAGTTCTATAGTGGCCATATGAACCCTATTAAAAAAACGATTATTTCAAGTTGTTAAAGATCAGGTGATAACCTCCCTCAAAAGATGAAAAAATATGAACAGACCCTTATTAATACTTGATAAAGAAGTGGGGCTGTTGCACTGTGTAAACCCTGAATTAGAATAATAATGTAGGGAGACTCAACAAAAGACGCTTTGTGTTTCTCATTACAGCCGGTAACAACCCCGGGGGCCTGCCCCTTCCAGCACTGCAAGCATGCTGAACACTGGAACGGTGCGATACTGGTTTTCCACGCCCTGCTCAGATATACCTTTTGTAGCGTAGTTTAAAAGGACAAACCTGTGTCCCATGCTACACATCTTGCCTGAAACAAAGCATTTTTAATCAAATCCTTGTGGGCAAACTCTGAATGTATCACACCCCCAGCAAGACAACTCTTCAAGTAACATTCAAGCACACATATTCAGAGGGCACGCACAAGTTTTAGCGCATGCTGGGTGCCCCTGGGGCATTGCCTGCAGACTCTCGGAAACCTTGGGTATCGTAACGTTGCTGGTCCCGGTCTTTACACTAGAAACGAGTTCTCTCTTCTACCTGCATTTCGTACTGATGGGAATATATGCTGTGGCAGCGGATACACGTGACCGATTCACTCGGTAGCAAATAACTGATCTGCATATTAGCAAAGTGCTCTGCGCTCAGCCAGTGATGGCACGCACGCATTAGGGCGAGATTTAAGGCTATTCAATTCAGAAGACTACAAATTAATGCCCGTGGAGCAAGTTTATTGCCAGTTCTGCATTACTGCGGTCGCTTCCTTCAAGTTCTTTGACAGATACCGAATAACTTAATTAGCAATCTGCCTTTTTAATGCACAGAAAATCACAATCTGTTTTGCACTCTGGGTCTGTAGCGATCGATTCCACATACCCACCTGTAACCTTACACACGCAAGCAATCCTGCTGAGTCCAACCCTCTTTCCGAACCAGTCTGTGCTCGGCACATGCCAGGTTCTGTACGTTTTGCCCCTTTTCCAATTCATCCCATCTGTTTATAGCCTTTCCATCTAGTTGACTATGATTTTCCACGGTTTCAAATTCACCTCTTTCCTTTCAGTTTTTCCTATCTGATGGACACTGTAATGATATTAAGTGGAAATTTATTAAAGAACTAACTTAGCTTAATTTCTTTCCACAGTGTTCCTCCAAACTGGCTGGCTGTGTGACCTTTTCAAAGCTATTTGGCAGAGGCCTGTCATTTGTCAAGTTATTTTTCCAATTTTTGTCAGTGTGAGTTTTAAAATCGGTATCGAATGATTTTTGTTAGATCAGATCAAAAAAATGCTGTCTAGCTGAGTCTAACTCCTTAAAACTGCATGAGACACATGAAGTACACGGTGGAAAAAACACACAAAGTCTGGTTTGTGGACAAAATTCCACCTAGACATAAGAGTAGGAGGTGGGGGAAAAAAAACCTCCCTTGAACAGTATTTCCCAAGTGTTTGTTAAGAATTATTTTCCTTTTTAATCCTTTTTTCCTCTCAAATCAACAGTAGTCTCAAATCAACAATGCTAGATCTGGGCTTGATGAGATCTGTTGAAAATATAACGGGACATCTCATTCTGCTGCCTTGCCATCTCCAGTACGTTACGTGTCCATGGCACATGCAGACCAAGTTGCTTGTTTCTTACAGCTTTTATTAAAATCACTGATTGGTGTGTTGGTTCTGGATGCTAGGGTGGAATCGGGAGACCAGTTCAAGTATCTTCTTACAGCTGCTGCTAAGTAATAACTATTTTAAAAGACTGAGTATGACAGGTCAGGGAGAGGAACAAGGAGTTTTATTCATGGAAAATCTAACTAGCCTTCAAAGCAAGTCATATGAGAGATATATGAATACATATATTTTTATAGCTTGTGCCTAAATTGGAAACAAGATTAAAAATCTCCATGTCCCTCATGAACTCCTTCCCTTCTCTCCATATTCTCTTACTCATTTTGGATGATACACTGTTCCCTTTTTTTTTCCCCCTCCTCTTACCCCTTCTTGTCCTTTGTCTCCTCACTCTTCCCATCCTACTGCATCATGACTTCACATTCACTTGTAACCACGCATTGGATTCAGAGATGCAACACACCAAGTTCTGGCATTTTGGAAATCTGGCAATTCCCAGCTATTGACAGATCGTCCCATCTTGCCTCCCCCAAACAAGCCATTAAGAAAAAGCACTAGAGGAAAAACCAAAAACAAACAGCAAAACCTAAGACTGCTTAAAATTACGGTGTTATCTGTCCCGAGTCTTCCCAGTTTAAAGCAAAGCGATCAAACTACACTGGCAGAAGTCAGTAACAGAGGCAGCTTAAACTGTCTCGGATTATTTTTAATATTTTAGTTCTAGGAAGTACGCAGAAACCATAACTACACAACTGTGCCAAGAAATCCCGAGGGACGGGGCTGCCTTCTCAGGGTGCATCTGAACTCATCAGCTTTGCTGCGGGTTCCAGCTCAGTTATTTTATCTTAACCAACCTGCCTATGCCTTCCCGTAACTGCCTCAAAATAACTAGTAGTTATTTTGCTATTAATTATTATTCTGTAGTAACAGAATATTCAAGAAGTTCAATAAGAACATCCCACATGTGCCATGTGCTTCTGTTACTGCAGTGTGGTTTCACAAATCCGTAGAGCTTCAGGGAGAGAGGGTACTTCTGGCGGGCAGCCCGCGCGCTGGCTGGCCGCAGCACCGCTGCCACCGACCACTGCCCGAGAAGCCGAGAGTATCTGCGAAGCTCAGGCTAGCAAAGGCAGACAACTGAGCTTCGGGCAGAACCACGTGGAAAGAGTCTTCTCTCTGGTTCACTTATCACCACGACATGTTTCAGAAAACAAGCCCAGCGTTATGTCCCCGCTGCTTCACTTTGCAGGTGTCTCATCTGCTCGGTCCTGTGTTGGATCAGGCGGCTTTGGCGCTGCCTTCGTTATACGTGATTGTCCTCACCCCGCTACGAAAGGCGGACCGTCTTACAGGAACACGGTCACTACCAGCTCCTCCAGCTTCCTCAGACACCGGTACAGCAAAGCTACCTGTACCGCGGTTCTGACAGTGCATCCCCAGGGGACGAGGACAAGCGGTGCTTGTGCACCCAAATGTCAATATTCAAACCAAACGGTACCACACATCCAATGCTATCCCAGCAAAGTAAGTGCAAAGCCAGAACCTAGCTCTCCTAAGCAAGCTATGTTCAAATATACTTCATACCAAGGTAAGAAATATGCCAACTGAATGCGGTAGACATGAATGAGAAAAAATGTAAGCAGCAAAATTCACTAGGAAAAAGGCCATTTCCTCACCCTCTAACTTTTGGAACTATACCAGGACAAGCTAACTGGGTGAGGCAGAAATCCTTGCCATCCAACCAGCTGAACTGGTGGGGAAGAAAAAAGAAAAAAAATAGAAAGCAAGAAAACAAGTGACAACTGTTTCCACCTGAATACTCAGGGCCATCCAAACTGGCCAGCTATGTTAGAAACCGCTTTTGCGCACTTGCCGAATTGAAGTTTTGAAGTCAACCAGAGCAGTTATTTTCTGAGACGTAGTAAAATACAAACTCAGAAAGAAGAGATAATGAGAGTGAGAGGCAAAGTTCTAGCTGGGTGAGAAACTGTGGCTACAAGGACAACCACCTCTAAGAGAGGTAAAGGAAGCCACTGCAGCTACTCGGATTTACATCCATGGAACAGAACAGAATTGAAACCAGACAGTTCGGTATCTCTAAATGCTACCAACCACTTTACTGGTAGGTATGAACAAGTTTACAGCCTCAGAAGATTGCAATCTCCCTTGCCATACAGGAAAGGAAAATCGTTTCTTTTAGAGGAACTCAAAGTTACTCAACAAAATTAATCTTCTAAAACAGGAAATCCCTGCCAACACAGGTGGAACTATAATACGCTGGCTGTGCAGCTGGGGAACATGAAAAATGGGATTTCCGTGTTCCCATCTCACTCACCAAGAACAGAGCGCAAATACTGTAAGTAAAACATGCAGCTGAAAAATCTGAAAAAAAGCAGGCAAGTAACAAAATTGAAAGGAGTCCTGTAAAAGTCGCTGAGGTCATTCATAAGAAAATTCCCCACAGTACAAAGGTTTGAGCCCCGCTGAGGAAGCTCCCATCACTTTGAGAGTTTAGTTAAAGGGGAAAGGAAATTCAGCTGAATCTGTATTTTCGGAAGCCAAGCTGAGAGGACACTTTGCTGTCTTCTGACTTCACCTGTACTCCTGAAGAAGCCCTGTAACGTGTACTGACACCACCAGCTTCCCTCGGCTATCGCTTTGTTCTCTATAATTGGTATTTTTGAATACAGTTTACGCTGTTACTCACAGAAAATGAACGGCAGGATAGAAATTTCTTTGCCATTGAAATGTTACTTGACTTAGAAGTTAAGACAAGAACTAGACATTCCTTTTTAATATTTACTTGTTTGCAGCATTTTAATTGTGGAGGCATGTAGAAAAGAAAGATATAAGCCATTATTTACCTTGCTACACATTTCTGTCTGTCTATTTGGAAACAAAAAGACTTAGGGACATGTGGAGATGATGGATGTCATCACTGCTTGTAGGGTATGCCCTGCACTCTCTGCTCTGAGCACTAAGGCTGTGTTCAACTTCAGCTTAGGATAAACAGTATTTTTCATGACAGCTTATTTCAAGCTCCGCAAAATCATCTGTATCAAAAGAAGAGCAGATTTCAGTGGAACTCAAAAAAATAAAAATTGTGCCTACAATGAAAACAACTAACACAAATAACAGCACCAAAGCTTTCTTTAGACTAGGGCAAAACAGTTTAGACTAGGGCAAGTTCAGTAAGTCACTGATAAAAGAGCTGCAAGGGTGGGATGTTTTCATCAGAAGAGTAGTGCTCTCATTATAAAACCACCCGAGTACTTCTAACCATATGAAGTGACCCTCACTCATCTGATGCCCCAAAACAAGCGAGTAACTAAACCCAGAACAGATTCATTTCCTTTAACTACAGATTACCATCACCACACCCGCTCACTAAGGGAAAAGATAAAGATATTTACGATTAATAACAATAACGCTGCTGGGGGCACGACTTTTTTTTTTTTTTAAATTTCCTATAACCATATGAAGTGACCCTCACTCATCTGATGCCCCAAAACAAGCGAGTAACTAAACCCAGAACAGATTAATTTCCTTTAACTACAGATATACCATCACCACACCCACTCACTAAGGGAAAAGATAAAGATATTTACTATTAATAAAAATAACGCTGCCGGGGGCACGACTTTTTTTTTTTTTTTAATTTCCTACAGATACACTCAAGTAGCTCTCTATTCAGACTGTTAGAAGGCTAACTTGTCTCACGCATACAATTCAGCCGACATAATAGATAGGTATTCACATTATTGTGTTACTTTCTCATGAATTTATGTTTTATTGCTCCATTTTCAAAAGCCACTAAACCCACGGGACACTTTAGTAGTCAATATAGTACAGTGCCACACAGCAAATGAGTGCTTGGAAATTACCTGAATACATGCAACGGAGGCAGTAAAATGAGTAAGATTACATAGCTGGTCTTTCATTTCAACCTGGATACTCGTTCCAGCAAGAAACTAATATATATTCACCAAAACAAATGTCCATCAAAGCCACAAAAGCAATTTAACGCTTACACGTATGCTGACAATATTATGTCAACCCAACACAGGAGGCCGTAGGTAGATCAGAAGTGCAAGCTGGTCCAAAATGTACGTATCCTCTTCACCAACATTAAGTCTGTTCTTAGTTTGGCCTCTCCGATTCAGGCTGCTACGCTCAGTATTGAAAGTAAATATATAGGAACAACGGAAAACAATTTTTCCCCTGGACACGTTGGTGAGAGAAGGTGTGTAATTAAAGGAGAAGACTAAAATTACTGTGTGATATAACAGATGTGTTTTTGCTCTTAAGATGGCCTGGTAAGACACGGAACTTAATGTAAGGTAATTTTGCAACGTTGAGATAACGTCGTAACGCTTCACTTTCTACAAGACAAAATGAAAGCCCTGGTTTTGGTCGCTATGTTAAGTAAGGGGGGAAACTGTATTTTAAAGAAAAAGCTATCCTAAATTCCTGGCAAATTACAAGGTTTAGGTCAGCTCTAAAAGGAATTTGTGTCAGCTGGAAGAGGGCATCTATGTGAAAGATTAATAATAATGAAAACCAACCTCTTTAAAAAGCAGAAGTATTGCTTGTTGAATTTATCATCACCTGCAAGACTGGTTATGTTAATAATCCCTCACATTATGCCAGGTAGACTGAAAATAATTAATAGTTCACAAACAACTTTCCCACAGAAGTTTCAGTGCCAATGTTGTTTTTAACTGATTACAATAAATAAAAAAGTATAATCCCAAATACTCAGGCCTTGAACACAAATTCCTTATATCTGAGAAACTTCCATGAAAAATAACAATAATCTTCTCTCTCACAGCATTACCCTGTCAAGGGTAACTGAGCTCCTGGATCACAGTGTCACTGATGAATTTTGGCCCCCTTGTTCACAGGGGACTAGTGACTTAATTATTATTAGTGAACTGGTGACTTATTAAAGTCCATTCTGTTCATGAAATGGAGAAGCTGTTTCGATGTATACACACAGCGGTCCCAGCGCTGAGCTGCCACAAATGCTCAGGAGTCAGAGGATGAGAACTGGGGTACTGTGATGCCTTCAAAAAAAAAAAAATCAGAGCTTATCTTATGTGATATTTAGGGGGTGCTCATTAAATCCTGAAGGCTATCCATCTCACCGTGCAAACTCTTTCCTCCTCTTGTCTGAAGTAGCTGCGAAACAATGGTCAATTGGTAACATGTCTCAAGCCAGCAATAAGGAATGTCTGCAAGGACACAGGACTGTGAGAGAGGATGAAGAGGAAGAGAAGGAAATGGAGAATAAAGCAAAAGATGGAAGTGAGGAAGGTCAGAAGGTTGTTTATACATTTACAATATCTCTAAAATAAAGTCACACCCCAGAGAGATGCAGGTGGCAAACTGATCTCATTAGAAAAACCACAATGGTTCAGACACAAGGTTCAATTTTGCCAAGGATCCTGTTTCCAGCACTGCTCATACCCAGCTGTTGCAGAGGAAGGTTCCCAGCCACACTGTTTTGACAGACTTAAATGTGAGTCCTGCAGGACAGGCCAGAAAAGTTTTGCTAAAATTCACCACCAAGTTAGAGAAATATGCCGCAAGGTGGAAAATAATATCCACTATTCAGAACGTGGATATAAAGTTTAGAACCTGCTCATGACATTTTTCCCCGAAAACAGCACTTTTTACAGCACACAGCATCCCATCAGATCTCCCAGAACCTAAAAACTTTCATATATGCCTCAAAAGCATGGAAAATAAACCTGGCTACTGTTAGCCTAAGAACTGGACAACTAGTGTACAAACAGTACAAAATCCACCAAGGCATGAGAGGGACTAGTATTACCACATCCACCACACAGGCTTTTGGCACGAAGCGTAAAGATTTCTACAGGCCACCTGCTCTTAGGGAAGAAAGTGCCACACCAGGATGACGTGGCAGTCAGCGTTTCACTCACGGATGCTGTCGAGGCGAGAAATGGACAAGATCGACTGCATTCATTTCTCATCCTTCCATTAGTATTGGATCTTAGTAACTGCTGCCCGGGGCTGCTCAAAAAACTCCCTTCATGATGGTTTTTTACTGAAAATTGTGGCTTTCTCCAGGGGAAAAAAAAAAGCTTTCCACTAAAAGCACTCACTCTGTCCAGTATTTTACTTCTAAAAACACAAGATCTTCTGTTTTTCAACAAAAACTTGGTTTTGAAGCACTGCCTCACTGCAGCTGTGGTTCAGTCGCCCTGGATGCACCCACCAGAGCACACCTCCCACGAGGTGGTGTGACATCACCCAAAGAGGAGATGATGACATATCTAGGCAGATATAGCCCAGCCAGGGAAGCCAGTCTGCAGTTGCATCAAAGCTGTCAATCAAAAATATTCAAAACTGAAAAAAAATATACTGCAAGTGTTGGCAAAAATAATATGCTTCAGTTTAAAATTTCCTGCAAAATAATGTGGTGATAGGGTCCGTTCCTCACCATTTCTGGGGACCCTTGAGGCTGCCACTGCTAAAGATGGGGCCAATTACACCAGGACACAGGAGGCCCCAGCAACAGGAACCATACCCCAGTGCTCCCAGACTCTTCCCATGCTTAAGAATCGCACGTACTTAGCTGCTCCTTCTCCATTTCTTCCCCTCCTCAAGCATCTCAGACCCAGTACCTGCCCACCCTTATTGCCAACAGGGACTAAGCTCACCAGGGAACGTCGTGCACCGTCCTGATGACGTCAAAGATTAACTCTTTGATCTTTGCGTTTAATGTCCAGCAACTATTACTGGAACAGCGCTTTCAAACATTTAATACAGACTCTGATCCAGGGACAATGGGTCGCCCATAGTGCCTCAGTAGTTTTCTGAGCTGCCTTACAGGATGTAATGTCTGCGAGAAGTAAACCCAAGCGCACATATGCGTATGCAATCAGGGCTCTGCTCTTATCAGACCACTCCCAGTCTGCTTGTGCTTTAACAGGTCACTGACTCAAGTAACCTCCCACATGTTAACAATTGCCAGTAGAATACAATAGCCTGAAACTGAAAATACCTCTGGTGTACCAAGAATCCACTCTGAAGGACAAACCTGATAAATCTGAGACAAGCTCATACGATGAGACACTGATTGTCTCAGTCCTCCAAGTGAGCAGCTTAATTGGAGTAGAAAAACAGGGTGATTAATCACAGCTAAGGAAAACACCTTGCTACAGAAGACAGGCAACATTAACACCTCACATTATTAAAAAAATTTGAGGTTACAGTTCAGGACAGCACACGTGGAAAACATTTAAGAAAAAAAGATGAAATGTTGTTTAATTGGTGAATTCTTCTCATTAACATCCTAGACGGTTTGGCACACGCTGGCAGGCAGGAGGTGTTCGCCTCAGACACGCTGTCAGCCACACTTCCCCACTCCTGGCAGCTGCCAGACCTTCCTGGGGTTTGAAAGCTTCCCTCCTGGAGGCCCTGTTCCCATTGCTTCCGAGTAAATTAGCCTCTGTAGTCACATCTCCTTGGCGGGTTTCATTCTTTTTTCTTCATTTTTTTCCCCTGGTTTCTTTTTGATGCAGTAGCATCTAATCTTTTTCAATCTCAACCCCTCTTCTCATCCCCTCCCCTCAAAAATTGGACGGGGACCCCAGAAGCACTTCCAGGGAAGGGGTGGGGGGTTCACCTCCCGAGGATGCACCACCTCGAAGGGCTGGGAAGCCGCTCA
>NW_010557128.1:0-6407 GCF_000687285.1 Phaethon lepturus | reverse complement strand
TGGGCTCACTCATGAGCTGCGTCAGGAAGTTTATGTCAGGCAACAATGTCAGGCAACAGACTCCTGGAACCACCTGAAAAGACCCATTGTCATGCCGGGGTACCTACAAGGAAGTACAGAAGCAGTGAGACCATTTTGCAGCACAGACACTGGGGAGAACATTAATACTTGTGTTCACACATGGATGTTCCCTCCTTGGACAGACTGAACAATATTTTGGATCCTCTTTCCCAATCTGAGAAAAGATCCAGGTCAAAGAATATCACACAAATTCTTTACAGCCAAGGAGAGAAACCTGGAATCTCAATCTGTCTGACCAAAGTAAGTCTTTTTTCCTGATTTAAGGTCTGATATCTCAAGAGCTAGCAGGTGCTGAAATTAATTCGGTAGCTTATATAAAAGGTAGACTTCTCTGTCTCTAACTACATGTAGTAATTTACTTTAATCTTGTGATTCAGATACTATATCCAACTTATTCTCAATAATAAAATTTCTCCCACTTCAGTGCCAAGCTGATTTAAATGGTCATTTTTGCCAACTGTCCGTGAATCCTGAACTAATATAATATAAGAAAGAAGAAAGAGCTTTTTTGTCTATCAAAAGAACATGAATCTTTTCTAAGATCTAAGATTTTCAATGATGAGATATCAGGGTTGAGTTGACCCAGGGAAATTCATTTGACTGAATAACTACGACTTCATACCAAACATTTCTCTACTATTTACGTGCAAATGTTAAACTAAGTAATCCCTTTGAAACAGGCTTTAAAAAGATTCCATTACTCATTAAATCCTTTTAATGCCTCATTAATTCTAGCAGTATAATCTGGTTTTGATTAACCAGGTTGTTAAGCATCCACTGTCAAACACTGATAAAGAGGGAGAATTTGCTTTATGGATCACTGGCATGTAATTATGTGTCTCATCACAGCTGATAAAATGTGAGAAATTATCTTCAGCCCCACAGAATCACCCCAGCACAGTTAGCATAAAGTAATCTGGCTACATGGTCACATCTGTGAGGTACACATCGACATATCTCAGGAGCCTTTGACACTTCATAATCCAGGAGGGAGTTGTGGTGAGGTGGATGTTGGTCTCTTCTCCCAAGTAACTAGTGACAGAACGAGAGGAAATGGCCTCAAGTTGCACCAGGGGAGGATTAGACTAGATTTTAAGAAAAATTTCTGTACTGAAAGAGTGGTCAAGCATTGATACAGGCTGCCCAGGGTGGTGGTGGAGTCACCATCACTGGACGTGTTCAAAAAATGTGTGGGTGTGGCACTTCAGGATATGGTTTAGTGGGCACGGTGGTGTTGAGTTGATGGTTGGACTTGATCTTAGAGGTCTTTTCCAACCTTAATGATTCTGTGATTCTGTGATTCACCACCACTTTGAGAATGTTCAGACTGAATCTCAAGATCTGTGGGAAGGAAACTGAAGAAGTTTAATTGATTGATTTAAAATACCGTAGACCTATACTGGAGACACACTTGGAAAAGTTTTAAGATTGCTTGACAGTGACTTAGTTTCACGCATGAATTCCCAGATTGACCTAAAGTGTAAGCATAAATTTAAACAGACATGTATTTTTGTTTAGAATATTGTAAAATAATTTTAGTGAGACAAATACAGTTTTTACTATAGGGTGGTTGATACTTTTTTAAAGTATTTAAATATCTGAAGCTGTAACTGGATGCTGAGCATAAGTACACAGGAAGTTCTGAAAATTATGCAGGGCATAAGCATCTTTAAATGTTCAGAAGTCAAATACACAGCCTCAGGTTCACGGAAATTAAAATAAAATGAGTGAAAAAAATAGACTTGATTCCCTTATAGGTTTTCCACTGCAGAATGGAGTTCTGTGCAGGAAAATCAGACAGCTTGGATTTTTTTCATAGCTGATGTCATGCTTCACTTCAGCTATGCTTCATACATGACTGATAAATCTCTGTGGATGTTTTACCTTTGAAAATTTTATACTGTTGATGCACTTTCATTTAAAAATGGAAGCATATTGGAACTTTATTACCAATTTCAGTGAAATCCTTAATTAAAAAGTCAGATGGCTGCTTGCCTGGTTGCAAAACCAGAGAAGCCAACACTAATTTATGTATACTGTAAAAAAAGGCATAATTATGCTGCCGGTAGACTTGCAGATGGTTAGCACTGAGAGCACAAAAAAAGGGTCAAAGCATAGGCACAGCTCACATCTTTCTAACCAAATGTTCACCAGATTCCTCTTCTATACATATATTTTCTGGGAATTTTCTTAGGAGAAAGATGCTTACAGTTTAGAGCTGTGGAGCTTTTAAATGCTTCTGTTCATCTGATACACGGCAGAAGAAACTATGTCCAGTCTGTCTAACTGACTTTATATCAAATGAAACAAGGAACAGAAGTAACATCTCCAGGGGCTGGGTTAGTGGAGGACATTATTTCCCTTCCTTCCCAGATCCTTCTAATTTCAATAAGTTTTTAAAACAGCTCAGCTAATTCATAGTGATTCTGAAACCAATACAGTAAACAGTCTTGATGCCTGATGTACTCTGTGGTTCTCATAATGTTCTGACTGTGACAGGTTTGATGCAGGAACAATTTGTACAAAACCTAGCTCAGAGAGGTCCCAGTTGATTATTAGACAGTTCCAGTGCACGACTATCATAGAATCATAGAATAGTTTGGGTTGGAAGGGACCTTTTAAGGTCATCTAGTCCAACACCCTGCAGTGAGCAGGGACATCTTCAACTCAAGCAGGTTGCTCAGAGCCCCATCCAACTTGACCTAGAATGTTGCCAGGGATGGGGCATCTACCACCTCTCTGGGCAACCTGGTCCACTGTGTCACCACTCTCATTGTGAAAAATGTCTTCCTTATATCTAGTCTAAATCTACCCTCTTTTAGTTTAAAACCATGACCCCTTGTCCTATCGCAACAGGCCCTGCTAAAAAGTCTGTCCTCATCTTTCTTATAAGACCCCTTGAAGTGCAGGAAGGCTGCAATAAGGTCTCCCCAGAGCCTTCCCAGTCTTCAGCTTCATTGGGTTTTTAGTCTGTCTGGGTGTATCAGACGTGGAAGAAGACAGTTGTATACTGTCAGTATTGCTCAGGAGGTGTGAATGAGAACAATAAGCTTCAACATGCTACAGATGACTCTAACAGAAGAAATACAGTTATTCTCAAATAATTTACAATTAAACAATGAAAAACAGGACCTATGTGCTTGCGGGTAAGGGAAAGTGTTGTGCCATGACTCCAATCATTTACTATGCATCTACCTGGTGTTTTACACCCAGACATCTGGCACACTGGCCTTCCTCTCTGTCTATCCCACTAAGGCAAGATGCTGTTGAAAACAAGTTCTTTCTCAGTCCAGTAGTCGGTTGGGCTCACGACAAAGTTGCTCACTCTACAAAGGCAGTACATATAATTAGGCTGGTGGATGGATGTCAGCTGCTATGATTAGTTTTCAATCACGAAAGCAATTATTACATCTTTATGTGAAAAGCTGCTTTTCAACAAGCCCCACGCAGTGCATGGGTCTTATGTCTGCATTAGCCCTGCAGGCAAATACTTTTGATGCCTATTACACAACTGTTCCTCCCTATTGCCACCTCTCTTCCACAAGTCCTTCTAAAGCTCACTTCTGACTGTGGCCTTTATGGCAGTCCAGCTGAGATCCTAGCCATCACAGCAATTTCTGTCTGTGTCTTATATCTTGTGTTGTAGATTTCACCTCCATGTAGAGGATGGTGTTGATAATGGTATATTTTAAAGGAAAGAGCCTGACAGCTTACCACTACATGTTATTCCCTAAAAGTATGATTCATAAAGTTTATAAATTCATATAAACTTCACAAAGTTTCATAAAGTTCAGTACTGTGTCCAGTGCTGGGCTCCTCAATACAAGAGAGACATGAACATAGTAAAAGGAGACCATTGAAGTACCACGAAGATGATGAAGGGACTGGAACATCTCTCCTACGAGGAAAGGCTGAGAGAGCTGGGACTGTTCGGCCTAGAGAAGGCTTGAGCGGATCTTATCAATGCACATAAATGCCTGAAGGGAGCGTTCATAGCAGGATGGAGCCAGGCTCTTTTCAGTGGTGCCCAGAGACAGGATCAGAGGCAATGGGCACAAATTGAAACAACGGGAGGTTCCCTCTGAACATCAGGAAACACTTTTTTAGTGTAAGGGTGGCTGAGCACTGGCACAGGTTGCCCAGGGAGGTTGTGGAGTCTCCATTCCCTGGAGATATTCGAAAGCCATCTGGATGCGGTCCTGAGCAACCAGCTCTAGGTGGCCCTGCTTGAGCAGGGGGGTTGGACCAGATGACCTCCAGAGGTCCCTTACAACCCCAACCATTCTGTGATTCTGTGATTTTGTTTGGCTGAAGTTAAAGTTACAAACACAGTCTAGCCTTGACAGCTAACACCTCGTCTTTAGCAACCCTTTAGAAAAAGACTAATGCTCAGGCTACCCTACGGCTTGCTTTCACTATTCATTAACCAGTAATAAACGTATTTGCTACTCACCAGCTTGGCCTTATGGGAATTATCATTTGAAACATGCAGTGGGAAAGCTCATTTGGCATGTCCAATACCGTTACCCATACTGGGTGTATTCAGGTATCCACTCTGAGCATCTAAGACTCTAAGACAAAAGGCAGTTTTGAATCAAGCGTTGCTATTTTAGTGCATGTTGCTCTGCAATACAGCTGTAATTGTAAGTGCAGTATAGCTTTACACTGTAACAGTGTAACAGATTCTCTTCTGCCTTTTGGGGTTTTTTGATCCAGCTGAATCAATTCAGCTCTGGAAGGAACCAGACTCCTTCTGTCTTGTGCATCAACAACAAATCTCTCGTTCTGACTGTGCAAATCGGAAACTAACATCCCATCACCCAGTTTTAGAGCAAGGGGAAGATTTTATGGCAAATCCAAGGCATTCTTGAACCATTGTACATCCTCCTTCCTCTCAGTAGGGCTAGAATTTGTCATTAACTGGAAACATCTGTCTTCTGGACAACGCATAGATCCATCCACTGCATACTGCTTAAATTCACCCAGTCATCTAGCTAGAGGTGAAATATCGCAATACGCACACACGCACACATAGTATTCTCTGAAATTTTAATCTACTTAACCCAATTGCATAGCAAGAGATGATGCTGTACATACAATTGCTGAGTCTGCAGTGGCAGAATGAGGCAAGCGGCAAATCAAAAAGCAGCACTTTTTTTTTCTGCTGTAGGTATCATCAACCTGCTCCAGATGCACAATGGCTTCGATCAGCTGTCATGTTCTTACCTGGGGGAGACCATGCTGGTGCTTTTCTTCCTTCTTTGCTCTTCCTGTTTCATGTGGGGGCTTTGACTCTCTTTTATCCCTTTTGTTATCTTCTTTGCATTTTCACTATTTTATCTATGTTGGCTGTAGGTTCTTCATCCTCTTATGCCTTCCTTTCTCAAGGCTGCATTACCTCAGTGATCAGTAATTGATACTTTGTGATGTGTTTATGCTCTTATGGGCCACTGGTATCATCTTGTGCTTATATACTTTGCTCCTCTGTGATCAACCTCTGCTTGTATTCTCTACGCTCCATACACACATTGAGAATTTTATTGAAGCTGATTCTCCAAATATATTCCGTTTTCAGACTGGATCCCAAGATTTTCTTCAGCAGTTTCAAGTACATTTTGGTACCTGCTATTAATTTGCCTATGTAACTGTAGCTCAACACAACCTTCCCCTCCCTCCCAAATAGAGCATTATCTATCTATCTGCTAGAAACCAGATGAGAAAGATAACTGAGTTGGAATGGGGAAAGATCCAATGGTATCATCCTTTGGTTTGACAGCAGAGGCCAAATTTTGTATCTCTCTGCTTATGAAAAAAAATGAAATAGTCTTACATGACCGGGCTGTACAGATGCCAGTTTTCCACAACCTTCTGAAACTCTTGACAGGTTCATTCAAATTGTCTGAAGGTCTGAAAGGTGGATTGTCCCTACAGGATTTTCAGAAATAAGCAATGGAGAAAAAGAGGAAGGTCTTCAATATGTTCACCTCTTAGAAACATTAGAAATGTTCTTAGAAAATCCCTGCAGCAATCAATAAAACTACAGGAAACAAATCTTTGGATCTGCTGCCAAAATCTTCTGAGTTTTATCTTCAAAAAGGTTGTGGAGCCTTTCCTCTTCACCCATCCCAACGTCAGCAAAATTCATGCTTCCACACCAAAAAAAAGGAAGCAGACTTGAAAGGAATCAAAACATAAATTGCCCACCATCTGACTGCTAAACATTACCTTATCTGTTGCTGTTTTCCTACTAGGGCTACACAGTTACATAAAACAAAACCAACTTTTAGGATCCCCAGGCCCTCCCCGGGCTGCGGGGGGGTCTCTGC
>NW_010557127.1:93966-142523 GCF_000687285.1 Phaethon lepturus | reverse complement strand
TGGCTGCGGGGGGAGACGGGCCCCGGCTGCCAGGCCCTGCCCTGAGCCCCGCCATGGGGAGCCCCTGGCGCTCTCGGCTCCTGGGCCCAGGGACCCCACTGCGCCCCGAGAGCACTGACACTCCCCACAGGAGCTGGGAACCCCACTTAAAAGGCACAGACTGGCTCAGCTCAGGGCTACTGCATGTTCCGTGGGTGCAGAGATTTTAGGAAACATTTGCCAATCCGCAAATATCTACCACAGTTTCATGTACAAATTGTGCCTTCCGAAATGTTTGCTGTTTGGACAAGGTATGGGGGATTTTGCACCGATAGGAATGGGACGTGCTGCACCAAAGCATGGGAGCCCTTCATCATCTTAAAGAGCAAAGGAATTTATCACCCTGGACATAAAAGCTTTTTCTTTTTTTTCCCCTCACTTGCCCTCAGAAATCGCTGAGCTGTTTTGACTGAAAATTCCCCAAATAGCTCAAATAGCAGATAACTACATGGAAGGTTTCTAGCTAAAATTAGAAAAAAAATTCTGAACTGAAAGTTAAAATTTGGCAAAGTTATAGCAAGTTACAACCAACTGGAAAGGGTCAGAGCAACTTTAAGAATATAGGTGGTGCTCCCTGACACACCTATAATTCATGCAGCTTATTTTTCTTAAGCTAAATTCATCCACTGACAAATTTATGAGCTGCTGAGTGTTGTGTTGTGTCTGGGCTTCAGATGGCTTTGAATTAATACAGGAAAGCCTCTTTTACACTGAGCATGAGACATGTTTGAAATTCTGGCTATAACACATTTTCCAAAAATTGTTTAAAACAATATATAGCCCCATAAACACTGGCTGACCATACTCAGACTCACCTCACTCCCATTTACAGAAAGCATCTCAGATAGTTTGCTAGTATAACCTTATTGCATACTACGATGTTTGAGAGTAAAGAAAATTAGATTATATTTTTTTTCTCTTCTGGAAAAAATAACACAGGATTGAGGTCTGAAACTCCAGATTTTCTGAGAATTACTTATGCTCCAGTGATTCACTGCAGTCACAGAACCAGCAGGATGGAAATTAATGTTTCCAGCCTCCCTCATATTCCTCTCATCCCTGGGTAGCACGACTCCATACTTCCCTTTCTTCTACAACCCATGGATCCTTCTCCCCTGAAATGCTTCTTATACAGCTCCCTTTTCTGGGAATTAGGATAACCTGAATTTTGGTACACTGATCATCCATATATTCTGTGAAGAAGGGAGAAAATTCTTTGTCTTCAGCTGATTAGTCCTAATGAATTGTGCCCATGCTTGCGGAGGGGAAGTATGCATGGACAGGTTGATCACAGTTATGTTGCATAGCTCTTTAGGCAGAAGGATGCATATCTGTTTAAAATGGACACAGACCCACCTGCTTGTATCTCAACCTGCTTCAAGCTTCTTCAAAACCTGAGTATAGCCCCAACAGCTGTTTTTATATAGGAACAGATGTCTTGTGTGTTGAAGTCTTGTCCAGGACCACAAATGCAAGGAGATATTCTGTTGAATTGATGTAACCAAAAAAATGTCCACATGCTGGTGTTTCTAGGCATAGGTGGTAGACCAGCAGTTTTGTAGATTCAGCCCTCTGATTTCTTTGGGAAACCCTGCCTGCAAAGCAATGCACCCAAACTCTGCAGTTTCTCAGTTGACTAAATTCACTCTGTTTTCTAAAGCGCACTTACTTGGTTAATGGTGTCCCGAATCTGACCCATTGTATCTAAATGACTGAGAGCTGTAAACGGTGAAAGGGAAAGGTAAGAGGCTGCTGGTTAAGTTGATGAAAGCAGTGTGAGAGGGCGTTATGACCTTCCACAAACACTGACCAACTGCAGAGGCAATGGAAGAGATTCGTTTGTGCAGCAGAGCAGTTTCGCCTGAGGTGTGCCAGATGTCTGAACTGCAGCAGAGGACAAAGAACAACATTCAGAACTCACTGCGTTACTGAGAGTATCCTTCAGATTTTCTGCCTCCCACGCTACTTTGTGGACTGAAGAGTAAACCTGATGACTTGTGAATTCAGTGTCATTCTCAGTACAACCCCAAATCAAAGTGTATTATTATTGCTATTATTATCCAAGACTAAAATCCTTCCTCTAGGAAATATTGTAATGCTTCTTTTTTCTTACAAGGAATGCTGTTGATTACTGTGGTGCAGTGATTTGGGGACAAAAAATTTAATATCCCCCCAAAGTCTTGACTTCAGTGGTCTCAGTCTTCCCTCTGGCGTCAGTGAATGTGACAAATGAGATTTTGATAGCCTTGGTTAGGAGTATGTTACACAGGGGCTCAAGCAAGGTCTTCAGGAAAGTTGCTTGAACGGCATAGCTGATGTAAATGAACAAAGAACTGGGAATATTGACTGGTGAAAACAGCAGCACTTTTTCAGATGAACAGAATTTAGCTGAGAATCACTGCTTTAGACTATTTCCCTCTTTTAAGGGAAAACTTGCTACTGTAAAACTTGCTACTGTATCTTGACGGTAGTAGGCTACTTCACCAAAAAAATGTCAAAAAAGCAAATCCAGAAATGGAAGACAGGCTTGGCTTTTTAGTTGTTAGTCAAGCTGTGCCTTTAAAAATGGACTGTTAAACACTACGGGAAAAAAAAGATAATGTGCTTTTATTACATAAAACAGAATAAAGCAGGTGCAGCTTTTAACTGTCCATAAAAGGCCAAAATTAAGTGCCTTCAACTGGAAGCATTCATAATGAATTGAGTGATATGCAGAAGAATTTTTATTTGTATCTTAGGAATGCTTAACTGGAAATATTATGAGTAATTACTTGACAGTTCATATTCTACTTAGAAAATATGCTAATAATTTGTACAGTCTCTTTAACCTGGCTCTTTATAAAGCCTTCCTGGATGCTTTGAACAGAAATACTTTCTGGACTAAATATTTCTTCTGATGTTTTCGCTCATGCAGACTGGTTTACTATCGTAATTTTATTCATGAGTTTTACATTGCTGATTTCTATTTATATTTTTAGCCCCAAATTTTTGAAGCATTTCCTTGGAGAAATGAAAAAAAAACATTAAAAACCTGCAAGTGGATATCAGTATTTATTCCCACTATAAAAATACCTTTTAGGTATTTATTTTCTAATATCTCTAGCCATTATGGATTCATTAAGAATAAAATTAAAAGCAATTAATTAGTCTGCTCTGTATTTTCATTAACAGGGAACATGCAGATATTCACATATGTGAATTTTGCAGGATTCCAACCTTTCTCATAAAAACCTCTCTCCCTCCCTTACAGAAGACGTCACCTAAAATCTTGTATCATTCTTACATCAGAAGAACAGAGACGGAGTGAGCGGTCTGACTTCATTGGGAGCAAGTCTATCAACGTCAGAAAGAATTAGAAGCCTGCACTGTGATGTCTGAGATATATTTCTTGCAGGTCTTCACCTGAAAAACATTTCTTGGCAATGCTATAGGTCATCTGGATTTTGTTCAGTTTCAGTATCCAACACAGAAAACCATTTTATTCTAATCATACTCAGAGGAAGCATGCTGCAGCAGTGGGCACTGTACACAGTCCTGTCCTTAATACTATAAATTATGCTGCACCATGGTGTGACCCTCCTTGATTCCTTAAGCAACTACAGTTCCTTCCTTTTGTGGGAAATGCATTCCTACTCTTTCTCCCCACTGTCCTTCTTGGGGGCCCTGCTATTATCAAAACTATTTTCTCCAGCCTATTACTGAGGATATTTCCAAATTTCTTGCCAAAGACTTCCTAATGAAAGATATATGTGTTTTTTTAGAAATTTCTCCATCTTGCTCTTAAATTAAAGACTCTTTCTAGAAATAACAGATACTATGCTATGTTCATTTTCCCTCTGAAATCCATCTTTGTTTTAAGCTACGTTATCTGTACCCTGTCCCTTCATCTCAGTAAAAAGTAAAAAGGGAAATAAAGTAATCATGCAATGCACGCATCTCTCCTCCTCACAGTAATTCACACTAAAACGAAGCAGATATTTGTTTTCATGACTTCCTCACTTAGGCCTACAGAGCAGATGGCTAGTATGACTGCAACAGTAGTTCCACATATGATTCTTTTTTGACATCATTGTCCGGTTCAAGGATATGATGATTTTGGGGAACCACTATTTATGAATCTTAGTTCCAGTTATGGTTGTCTTACCATCACACTGTTATACTACTAGTGTCTTCAGTGAAAGTGGAGTCAGTCAGTTGATAACTTTGGCTGCTGCACATTTCTCCTGGACGGAGGAAAAGGTCATGGGCAATATCTTAACGGACAACTGCTTTGACAGAAGTACATTGGGACAATGCAATGACTAAAGATGGGAGGAACATAATTTCTCTTCAAGTGGAAAATATCGAATAGCAGAAGGGCACTATGTTGATCCCTGTCTTTAAAATCCTAGGAGGATATGTGGGTGCATATGTCTCTTGGAATATAAGGTAGCTTGGGCACAGGAAGAGATTAATTATAATGGCAGGAGGAAGAAAACAGTTTATAGATTCAGGGAAGGTAAATGAAAGCAAGTAAACTGTGAATGGAATTATTATTAATTAAAAGTCATAATTAAAAGCATAAGTAATAAGGGGCAGAGGAATCCTAGGAATCTTAGCTCTGATTAGAGCCTAAATATATCTCTGGAATGGTGGGAAAACTGATGCAGAGAAAAGGACTTGGATGTGCACATCTATTTTAGTTAGTCTTTTCTCTCTATCTCTTTTCAGATTCCTGTGAAGAGTTTTCCTCTGCCTATTTCTGTCTATGTTATTGCATGTCTTGAAGAGTTAAAATGCCAAGGTGAAGTACTGTGTGTCTGGAGCTCTAAGCTGCATTTCAGCTTTGTTGCACAAATCGATGGGCAGGATGGGACTTTGTCCCTCACAAATAAGGATATGTGTATATATATCCTTATATCAGTTAGATATCAGTTTGGGATTACCCAGAAACTCTCAAGCTGAATGAGAAATAGATGACATTTTTAGGGCTGTGAGACAGTCTGAAGTCATGGATGCCATTTCCCATTGAAAACCAAGGATATTTCTGGGAAACTACATGTGTCCAATAAACCTTCTCAGAAGGGCTTGAAAACTGGAAGTGCTCTCCAAGTGTATGTTCAGAGGTCCCCGCCAGCGTCCTGTATCTGGATGTTGTTCAAACTCTGCAGGTTTTAATGATCCTCTGACTCAGTAAAGTAGATTCCAAACACAGGAGACTGAGTAATGTCTCTTTCTATCACGAACTTTCTACATGGATGTCTGTGTAGGTCTGTAACTGACCCAGACTTATATTTGCACTTGAACAGAATCATCACTTGCTCTTTGTTACTGATATTGCCTGATGTCCACTTTCCTACGTGTTGTCTTTTTTCTAGGGGTGACTAATCTTCTGATTTTATGCCTAACCATATCATGCTTGATGGGCTTTATTCATGTAGCAGGGAAAGCTCGCTTGACCTTACTTCTATTATGATTGAAGTTTGTCTCTAAGTGAATGCATTGAAGAGAAGAGAGTGACTATTTAGAAACAGGCTTGGTGGAAAAATGCAGTATAGTTTAAGCTTGTGTTGGAATGGGTCAATTTTGTCTTTAGTTGGAACCTTCTTAGGCTTACTTTCACCTACCATGCTGTTAAACATTGTCAAAACCCCATTCAATAGAAATGCAAGATGCTTAACAGAAAGAGCTTTGCGAAACAAGAACTTTGTACAGTCCCATATCACCCATAACATTTCTCTCAACAAGTCCAAATTTATTTACGTGCTGTATTTCAGGATTCAGTTGCCGACATCTCAAATGTGTTTGATTTGTGTTGATCCTGCCAGGGAATGGACAGGGTCATCACAATGTGTCATCCAGACCTAGAGCTGTATTTTTCTATTAAGGTGGTGTGGTTGGCCTGGTAGAAGTCCATACAGTGGATGTTATTCCCTTGCTAGGTTGCCTGTTAGTCAGCTTTCTAATAAAGTCAGAATATAATTATGAAAACATTTACAGATACACTGGGAAAGTTACTTAAAATAGGAGAGTTTTTATGGCAATTTGCTACAAATTATTGATCATGATTGTAATTTTTCATTAATAACCTATTAAGCTTGATTCTGATATCCTCTTATGCATTAAGCCGGTTTATATTTGGTGGAAGTACTTCTGATTTGCACTAAGAAAGATCAGGGTCAGACCCAGAATCACATCACACTTTTTTCCCCACTCAGACATTGTAAAAATTCCCTTTAGTAAGGAAGGTAAGAGCAAGTCTATAGTGTCTGCAGTTCAGAAATGTAAAAGGGATTGATATGATAGAAACAGTTTCAAAGTTCACAAGATAAGGCTGGTACCATCTCTTTTGCCCAAGTGCTAGTAAAACCAACCTTTGTCCTGAATTATATAGGTTTTTTAGCTGTGTTCCTTGGCCGCAGAGGTTTGAGTGGCCTGTTGAAATAATTTACAAGACTTCTTGTGCTGTACTTGCTTCAAACTAGAAGGTAACGCTTTTGTGGTATTCCTGAACTAAGCTCATAAAGTAACTCAGTCAGTTTTAGAATAATTGTCAACTGCCTGCATGAATTAAAACAACTTGGCCAAATTCACTGCTGAGTTACAATGAACCAAGGCAACCTGAGGCTGCTTGCTGATAAAGTATGCACAAATATAACTGAAGGGAAAATTTGGCTTACGTTCAATAACAATACTGCATGAACTAGTGAAGCAAAATGGAAAGGAAAGATAGCCTTACCCAAAAATATATTTATTCCAAACAAAACTACATACAACCTTTCCCCTTGAAAGGGAATCAAGAGAAACCTAGCAGTCCATCCTTTCAAGATTCTGGTTTTCTAGACCCAGCCTAGATCTGACTGTGGGCTGAGCTGGAGAGTGGCTGGGATGCATGCACTGCAGGGTACAGTGCATGGGAGGTCAGCTTTAGACCTCTATACCTCTAAGGAAATCTGACATATATAAATCTACATCCACTGTTTAATGCACTAGGATATAAAATGGTCCCCAGACAGAGTCAGGCAGAAAACAGCTGTCGTTACCATTTTCCATGCAGTCAGGCACAGTGGAGGGCTTTGTATAATACAGTGAATGACCTGGCAGGCGTTGCAGATGTGACTCCAACTGTAATGCATCTTGGTCTGTTGAGCTGAGCCAGACTGAACTTCATCTCTCTCAGCCTCCAGTAGCATTTCAGTAAATGGTATTTTTCAATAGTTGCTGAGACTTTGCCAACTCTTCTGATGCAGATTGACTCACATCCCATGTAAAAGGCACATTGGTTGGACTCTGGATTTCTATGGCATGGAATGGTTCCACTCATTGCTGGGTCTGACTTTAACTATTTGTCTGGCTCTACAGAGGAATGTGAAACCCTCTCATACAAAAAACTAAGAGTTACATTTTAGGGCTTGTGTCTCTAAAGTAGAAGGCTTGCTTGGGAACAGAATTAGAGGATGGAGAAAGTCTGGTTTGGACTAGAAGAAAGGGAAAAAATAGAGGTTTGTTTTTTTTTTTAATTGTAACTTTTGGGAACTTCTGAGGTTTTCCATTAAAAGGACGTCTATTTGTAGATAATAAATCTAATTTAAAAAATGGAACCCTGTGGCTTGATTGATTTTGGTTAAATAATAATTAATGGTAAAGCATGCAACATTGTAAAATTTTCTTAATCATGTCTGTCACATCTAAAACATAGGGTAGGGTGGAAGATTAGCAGTCTCTGATTTTGAGCAGAGGCCGTATCTGTCTATATGTTAGCCAGCACATACCAATAAGTCTGGTCATAGTATTTGGGTGGTATTTCAGTACAACTGATAGAGAAAACAAAAGGCCTATCTGTGTTCATAATGAAGTGATGTTTGTCCTAAATTCTGTGTTTTACCTGTAACCAGCTAAAAAACTATTCAAGTACCTGAACAAGTAAATCTGCATTTTTATCCAGGTGTTACACTACATTTTTATCTTCCAGCTAAGTATGGTAAAGGTTTTTTTGTCTTTCCCTTCTGTTTATTACTGCTTTATCTTAGGATCAGCTGAACAACACATGTTCTTGATTTCACAGGTACTGGGAAATCCCAGGCATTCCTCATGCTTGGTAGGAAGTGACCAAAAAATAGTTTGGTATTGCCAGGAGACTAATGTTTGGTGTGTTAAATCTGATCTCTAATAATCTAAAGAAGGATTAACTAATTTTTTTTCTAAATGTACAATATGGTAGCGTTTCTGTTGTCTTTGGGAGCCATTTGTAGACCAGTCAGCATTAAGCAGAAATAATTCTTTTTCTGAAGTAATTTTGAAAAGCTATGCCATACTAGCACTGTTTCAGATATACCTGAAATCTAAATATTGCGGGATATTTTTGTCACAAGAGTAAGCAGAACATGTAGAAAAAGTAACATTCCCAAATTAATTAATTAATTTTAGCATTTTTCAAAAAATTAACCTTTGTGCAATCAGATTTTGAAATTTCTTGAATGATGCAAAACCTAGGTCACACTTCGTTCTACATCCTGCTCTTGAAAGTCATCTGCTACTGGCAGTTCATGTAAATGTAGGAACTTTGGAAGGTTAGATGGAAAGTTTCTGCCACTTTGCAGAATTGCTGTAGCCTGTCAGAAGAAGAGCGCTGCACTTTTTTCCTGTTGAAGACTTCGCTAGTTTTTTGTTGCTTTCCACAGTTGCATGTTGTAGTTGCTTACATCTTAAAGGTTATGGTTAAGGTTTTGCTTTTGTGCACACATATTTATAGAACAAGTAGGGTAACATACCACATCAGAAGAACAAATGCTATGCCTTTCACACTGATGACACAAATACCACAATATGGTGTAACACCTAGTTTTGAAAACAAATCTCTTTATGACAGTAAGAATAACTTGATGTAGGATCTAGCACAGAAGATGCGTGATCTTTGGACTTCTTGTGGTATGTGACAATTATAGAATATGCTGCCAAGGAAGCTCCATTGTGGAAAAAGCTTCCAAATTATCTGTAGTGTTTCTGACCTTCAAGCATAATTCTGCACATACTTTGGATAAAGACAGTCCCATTTAGGACGGTGAAAATACTTGGGAGTTCAGCTAGCACTTTACATCTGCCTAGTGTCACGCAAACCTATTAAGCTTTAATCTGTAACATATATAGATGATATGAGCTAATAGATTGCACTATAATCTTATCTGAATAATCCATGTAGCTGATGAAAAAGAAAATGTTAAGTAATCTTAATATTAATACTGTTGGATACAGCTCTGTCTGACACAGCTGGGAAATGTTCACAAAGAGTTATCAGTGTTGCCAAGGGCTGAGTATTCCTTTAGTGATAAATTGAGAATGACTTCTTGTTTTTCAGTTCTTTGTTAAGTCTGCTAGACTGTACTGCCTTTAAAGGATTCATCATAAAAGGAAAATATTGTGATAGCATTCAAGTAAGGATAGAAATAAGGATAGAAACCTGCTTGCTTTTTCTCAGGAGGGACAAGAGACAATGCAATGTGCAGGTACCCCACACAGACATTTAACTGCTGTCATGGTAGGTATCATATCAAAACCATCTAATCAAGACATATTAATAAAAAGAAACAAAAGTCACTCATCTAAATCCCATCCTAAATCAGCAGCACAATTCTGGGAGTTCCTTCTGTAGTGACAGCCATACATTGCATGAGCTGAACTGCAGCTTATATTCCGTGTCTTGTTGGCATACATAAATCTGCTGAAAAACTGGAGAGAGAAGCTGCAGGTCTAATAGCATCTTTATCATGTTTCTTAACTGCAGAAGTAAAGCAGTGTAAAGCTGAACTGCCATTATTCTGTTAGGTAATCCTTTCTCTTTGCATGTCCATACTTGGGAGAAAAGCAACGTGTAGTTTTGAGCTTCTTCAGGCAAAAGGTTAGAATTTGACACTCCTTGCCATTCAAAAATAAGAAGGAAAAATAAAAGAGAAAAAAAGATTTATTGTGTTTTGAATCTGCTACCGGGTATATTATTGCTGTGTTGTTTTTTTCTTTCCAGTCAAAGTCCAACAGATTTTTATTTTTGTATGGCTTACTACAAAAAGTAATACTTTTTTATTTTCTTTACTGAGTGGGAACACAAAAGTGATTCAATTTTAGAAACTTTTTGGTTAAAAATAGATATGTCCTAACCCTTTCTCTCTTCACGGTATGTGAAGTCTGGTCAAAGTGCAATATTTTTGCCCACTGTTAGTTAGATTAAATTTCCCAGGGCAGGCATAGTGTTGGAAGCCAGAAAATGAGTCCCGCTGCTTCATAAACAATATCACACCTAGCTGGGGAAGACAGAGCTTTATAGGAATCTTACTTTTAATCGTGTGTCCTTTTTTCCCCTGTTTTCTTGTTTTCAGTACTATTACTGGAAAGTTATATGGGCTTTCAGAGTGACCATGTTATAATGCACTTATGGTCATAGTGTGTATGCATAAGAACACAGTTAAGCAAAACATCAGAAGGAGGGAGGAAGAAATAACAAAAGAAAAACAAAAACCACCAAAAATGGATGGTTATCCTTGGGAACAAATCAAGCAGCTATCCCTAAAAAACCACTTCGCCTGGATTTAGAAAAAAAAGATGTAGGTTTTCTGTCTCTGACCTCTCTCTTTCAAAACACTACATAAAGCTGCAGTTTCTGATTTTCAGAGCAGTTCCATGATGGTTTTGCCTAGGTCAGAAGGCAGCTTGAAAAGAGGAGTTGGGGTTGATTCCATCTTTTGGGTTGATGCCCAAAGGATTTGTCTAAACCCAAAGACATCTTATTGGGAAGCATAGCCTGTCACCCAAAGTGGATATTTCTTTGTGCACAGTGACACTAGAGATGTGGTAGGAAACTATTTTCACATCTCTCCCATATTGACTTGTTCTGGAATGACAACATCCAGCCTAGTACAGTACAAGTTGCTAACACTGCTATATTAACAGCTGGCATTTCCAGCACAATCCTTGGGTTTCAAAATATTTTTCTTGGGATTTTCTGAATAATAGCTACTATATTGAGTGCTTAATGTAATCATACTAACAAATACACAAAGATGTAATAAAATTAAGGGCTGTGTTTAATTTCTGAAACAACTGATTTATCAATTTACTTAGTGAGTTATTAATGCCCCTGCCATATCTAACTTATGAACAGCTTCTAAAACTAGGGAGACTGTTGTGAATGTAAGTTTCCAGAGGAAAAAGAAGGTACTGCCCTGACTAATCCTCATCTGAGTTGCAGAATTTATTCTAGAAACAGGTAAATCAATGATACTAAATCTGCTAGAACCTTAGGTAATCTGCGAAGTATTTATCCTCATTGATTTAAGAAGTGAATTTTATTTCTAATCTAAATTTTCTAGTTCTGTTTCAAGTAACTGGATAGCTTTCACATCTTTATTCTACATATTTATACCCTGAAGAACCTCTAATCACAGTTTTACTCAAAATACAGGTAATCACACTCCCTAAGTACTTCTTTGATAGGATATCACAGTATTGCTCCCAGTCGCTCTCTGTTTTTTGCTGGCATTTCTTTATTCTTTCCCTACCCTTTTTTTCCTGTAACTTTTTTTTTTTGGTGGGAGTGGGGTGGAGCTTAGTAATGTATCTAGCTGCATGCAGATATATATACTTCAGCAATCTATACAGCCTTATTTTAAGTATTTGAAATTTTTAAGTAGACAAATGTAAAACTGGACACTCTGCAGCTCCCTCTCAAACAGCCAGCATCACACACTGCACTAAATCCAGCAACAGAAGACACTTATGATCGTTATGTCACGTTGTCAGAGCCTCCCTATCCCATTAGGGCTAAAGAAAGAATCCAGGACTTGCAAGGCAGTAAGGCACTATAGAGTCATTCTCAGTTTTTCTTTCTCTGCTTCAGAAAACTTCATAATAAGGGGTAATGGCTGTAACCAGAGAGCTCACCTGCTTACCCTGGTTAAAACATGCACAAGGAGGGAGGAGAAATCGGCTGCTCCTCACGGAGGTGATTCAGTTCATGCAAAGAGAGGACCAAGCGTGCGTTTCTAAATTCCAGATGAACAGTCTAAACTCTGAGCTAATTATCTGGGTGACAGAGGTGAGGGTAATGCCACGTTCAATAATAGCTGAGCAGGTTTTTAATACTTCAGACTGGGATCAGCCTTTTTGGGAGGTTAATGATTTGTGATTTGCTAATTACATAACAGTTTCTAGTTTGGGGATTTTTTTTTTTTTTAACCATTGTACCTACCTGTTAATTTCTTGTACGTAGACTGTACAATAAAACATAAACCACCTTATGTCTGGTCTATAGAACACACTTTGGTACCTATTGATGAACATCATAAGGAGGAATGCACAGTTTCATATAAACTTTGCTCATTTATTTTGGTTGGATGCTGACAGGACCTGGCAGAAAAGCAGAAGCAATAGTGCTGATCATTGCAGCTATTTCAACAGATTGCTAGAAGAAAACTGCTTAATTCAAAGCAGTTTTGAACTGATTCAGAGCTTGACTTCACAAGAGAAACTCTAATGAAAATTCATCATTTGTTAGTCTGACGATTTCGCTGTGAGTTGATTTCTGAAATTCAAGTGATGCCAATCCCCTCGTGCCTTATCAGAATTCTTGTTTTCCCTGTAAGGACAGAACTTCTCCTATCATTTCATCATTCTGGGAAAGAATACATTAGGTAGCTTCATTTCTTATCATTCAAACAATCCTGGGATATGTTCTACTAAGCCTAATGTTGCATATCACTGGGACTCAGCCCAAAGCTTCTGCTAGCATTTCTCTTAACCATGCCCGTTCTATTCTTCTGTGCTTTGCACCATGCAAGTGCGAGCACATCTTCTTCATGGCTTAAGAAAACTCAGCCTGGTTTATTGCTCAGTTACCACAGCTGGGCAGCATCACCTTGACTGCAGTAGGGTCTTCTGAACCCATGGGAGGAGTGAGACACAAGTTCCTTCTTGACCCACTGACAATATGCCGAAATGGCATAATTTTGAGATACATTCTGCAGGTTCCTTCTATCCCCAAAACCGCATTCAACTGAATAGACCCTCTTTGGTAGAACGCTATGTCAGATATTGTTGTTTAGTGCAAATGCAGGAGAGCACAGCTGTTCTGCATTTGACTGAAAACTTTTTCCAGCAAGTCACAGAAAGTTTTGTGCTGAGCTGAATTCCAGTCTTAACAAACAAGTTAAAAAACAAACTCCTAGAAGCTCTTTCATTTCTTGATGCACTCTCACTTGTCTACAAATATTTTCCCTCATCACGCTCTTCTCAATACAAAACCATAACAAAATTATGTTCCTGTTTATTAGGGCTGCCTGTGCTTGGAATTGTTCAGCAGTCATTGGAAGCATATTAGCTATGAGGTAGTGGCACCTGAAAAAAACAATGATGTTATTAGTGTAGTGAATGCTTATTGAGAGGTTTGACATATGAATATTTTATTGCTGGGAAACATTGCTGTGGGTCAGCTATTCTGTTCGTTTGCATACTCTTATTCCACAGTAAATGTGAAAGACTTTACCCTTTAGTAGAAGAGAAATAAATAACCACAAGTTTATGCTTCGCTGTCACATGGGGAAATAGTGTGGAGAGTGTTACCATGCTTTATCTGCTCCAGGGTAACTTATTTGTGTTTCAAAGCACTGAGATAACAAGTCTTCCAAAATTCTGGCCAAAAATCTTTTATTTTTGAACTGTGCAGAAGAATAATTGCATAACAAAGTTTCTGGCTTTTGGACTTCATTGATTTATGTAAGCGCACTTAGAATTTTTCCTTCTTTCACAAATGAAATTTCCATTAAGTATTTCCGTGTCAGAGATGATAGCCTCAATAACCCTTGCTTACTTGAATGAGGTATTTCCTTGAAAAAGAAACACTTGTTTTCTAGACTTGATACAAATTTGGATGTCCACCCAGTATGAAATTTCAGCATTGCATTGCTTGATTTAAATCCCTATCAGATCAAGTAACTGAAATGCTTTTTTTTCTTTCTGCTTACAATGAAACATTTCAAAATGGGTATGCAGAAATAACCACATCTTGTCATGTTTTTTGTTTTTAAATTGAAATGACATATTTCAACGTTGAAGAATGAAAATGTTTTGATTTGGTTTGTTGAACTGACCAGAAAAAATTCTTTTCATTTTCACACTGAACTGTGCTTTTCTAGAGTTGTAAATTATCTCCTGGGCATACAAATTACCTCCTGAGAATAGGAGCATTCCCATTCTACCCTCTGAGGTGGTTTTTCTTCCTAGACAAAGTTTCCCATGAAGCATTAATCCATTCAATTTAATGACTGCACTTTATTATGTAAGGACTTGCTTAGAGGCATGTTAAATATGTGTAAATTGGGTATCTAGGCCTTAGATTTTTAAGCTTCTCTTGTTATTTTGAACTTCTTTGTTTGTTTGTTTAATGTTTTCTTCTCTCTAAATTCAAAACTATTTTAAAAGGGGCTCCTTCCTTCCTTCCTTCCTTCCTTCCTTCCTTCCTTCCTTCCTTCCTTCCTTCCTTCCTTCCTTCCTTCCTTCCTTCCTTCCTTCCTTCCTTCCTTCCTTCCTTCCTTCCTTCCTTCCTTCCTTCCTTCCTTCCTTCCTTCCTTCCTTCCTTCCTTCCTTCCTTCCTTCCTTCCTTCCTTCCTTCCTTCCTTCCTTCCTTCCTTCCTTCCTTCCTTCCTTCCTTCCTTCCTTCCTTCCTTCCTTCCTTCCTCCTTCCTTCCTCCCTTCCTTCCTTCCTCCCTTCCTCCCTTCCTCCCTCCCTTCCTCCCTCCCTTCCTCCCTCCCTTCCTCTCTCCCTTCCTTTCTCCCTTCCTTTCTCTCTTCCTTTCCTTCCTTTCTCTCTTCCTTCCTTCCTTTCTCTCTTCCTTCCTTCCTTTCCTTCTTTCCTTCCTTCCTTCCTTCCTCTCTTCTGTCCTTCCTTTACTGTGTATAACTTAAGTATTGCTGGTGAAGGTAACTGTTTGGCTGCCTTTGTTGCCAAATGCTTGCCTTGTTAAAGCTCTCACTGAGCCTGGCATTCTGTAATAATACGTCATAACAATAGTTTCAACATTCCCTGCGAGCATGGCATTGCCTGCCACGACCTCTCCTGTACCCTTTTCCCTCAGCACCACGACATACTTCAGCCTTTTAGTGCACCTCAGTGCGTAACTGCTTTCAGTGCTGTAGCCTGTTAACGTGGGGGTATGAGGGAAGGAATAGCACGGAGTCTTTCCCCAGATTTTGCGACTCCCTTTTGCGAGTCCATAGCCCTCTGTCTAGATTGTCTGTAGCCGTGCACCTAGGTATCACAGTATCCAGGAGTTAATTTACTGATCCGCTACACTACTTTCCTTCCTGCAGTCATGACGGCTGCATATAATATGATGCTCGAAATTAGTAAAATACTGCCTGTTGCCTAGACTTACAGCCACAGTATTAATGTGCAACACTGCAGTAACCATTAGATTTATTAGATTCTGCCACGCACATCTGTAATGTGGAAACACACACGCATATTTGGAATATAGAAACCACACAGATGCAAAGCATTTTACAGCATGTATTCGAGGCAGTTTAGAATTACTGTTAAAACGTTCCAGCATGTGGAGAAAGACAGATTGTCTAATTTCAGACAACACTTACGAACAAAGTCATACAAGAACTTGGTTTCATGGACTGAAGGAAATCTTAGCTGTGGGCTCCCAAGGACTAGTCACGATGGAAATGGGATTCAACCTGACCAGCAGGGACTTCTATGCAGCAGCGTATTAGGGAACTAAGCGACGAAAGTCCATCACATTAACAATTAGTTCTATAATAAAATTATGTGTTTTAAAGACTGCCAGCTGTGCGGCCTGTCAAAGAAGCATTATTATTTTACTGTAAAGCAATCCAAAGGGAAGATTTCTATGCAGCAGTATACAGCTAGACGTGTGATGACCCAATGGCTAAACCTTGTTTTGCCATTATTTCTTTGGTAACTAATATCACATTAGGTTATTTCCTGTGCTTCTTTCTTTGGTTAAAAAGACCCACTGGGTATTTTTTTTGCTGATATCAAATATTCTGATTAGTCAGTAAATCTGACATCTCAAGTATATACTGCTGAAAGAAAGAGTAGTGATGAGTGGTTAGAGAAACTGCCTGGTAAGCAAGCTTTAAAACACAAACAAAACATTATCCAAGTATTGAAGCCAAAGGAGAAATTAAACAAAAGTCAGAGCTCAATTCAGCTGTCACTGGAGGAGGAAATGCTCTTTCAGATTGCTGGTTTAACTATCAGATGAAGAATTTAGCTGGGCTTTGTTTTTCTTATTATTAAATCAAGAGCCTAAAAATATCAGGCCACTGTCACAAATAGAGCTGGGTAGGCTATTTTTAAGGAACACTTATTTAACACAGCCTTTGTACGGTGTGACTGACCCTTTAAGTCCAGTGACGGCTCTGCTGCCTTTGGTAGGATCTCAGAAAGGGAAGGAGGACTAAGGAGATGACAGAAAATGCCTGGAGCTCCCAGAAATACTCTTTCGGATCCAGTGATCGGTAGAAGAGAAAGAATGGAAAAGGTCTGCTTTAGAGCCTAGTCAGGGCAACCTGAAAGCAAGAACAAAAAAACTGATTGAAAAAGCAGTGCAAAGGAGCCCTGAGATGGAGAAACGTGTCACAAAAGGAAGACGTTGGAGAAAAGTTGCTAGAAGTGTGATAAGTAGGTGAAAACTGAGGAACCGACAAGACGATGGTCAATTTTTTGAATAGGTGACACGTAAAATGGGAAACCGGAATAAAAGCAGAAATGGATGGTAGGCTGCAAGAGCCTCAAAAGCTCTTCCTCGGGAAAGGCTCCACGGGTCTTCAGCGTTGCTTCGTGCACGGGCAGCAAGGGCTGTGCTCACCGGGGCCCTTCACCCCCCGCTTGTCCAGGTGCTCTGTGCCTGGCACCAGGCCTCCCGCCGGGCGACTCCCTCAGCGTGTAGCAGACGAGCCGGACGAGGATCCTGTTTGCCGACTGCCTTTTCTGGCTGCCTTTGGGATCGCACCGGCTGTCTGGCCAGGCTGCAAACGCTGGCCCCGGCCCAAGTCACGGCAGAGCGTGACCTCGCCTCCGAGCAGGCCACCCGTACGCAGGTTTTGCAGCATGTCTGCTGCCGGGGCTGTGGGCTCCCGGCTGCTCTGGAGACTGCTCTGAAGGTGCAGGGCAGCTCTAGCTGGAGGCCCCAGCAGTCCCCATGGCTCTGCGTGGCCTTCATACGGTATCTGTGCAGGCTGAGCGCAGGCTGATCTTTTTTTATCAGTTGCGTGACATTAAAAACGTGTTTTGAGTGGCCCGGGGATGGCTTGCTGATGCTCTGTTGCTTCACCTCAAAGGCTGTTGTTTGTAACTGCGTGTGTTGGAACCATATTCACACGGGCACTGTATCTGCTCCTTGGCTGTGGGGATGACAGCTTGACCGTGCTTAGAAGACGTTGAACGTTTCTTGTGAACATATGTGAAAAACACCTCCTTTCTGTGAACTGTCTTCTGGACAAACCTTTTACTGCATGCATGTTTGGGACCATTTGACTATCTATCTACCTCATCTGCTTTTAGATATAATATACACTGTGGCATTTCACACTTTTGCAGAAGAAAAACAAAAGGCTTACGTGCTTCGTAAAGTTACACACAAAAAATGAATTTTAAAAAAATATTTGTCATAATAACTATGGGATTTTCTTGAAGCACACACGCTGACTGCCACATTTTATGCTACACCTTGAGAACAGATAGGCTGGTTTCTCAAAAAGGGCCGGGCTCGCTGTGAGAATTTGGAGCATGATTAAGGAGTTCTTTAAATTCTGAGATCCCATTTTAATGCAAAAAAACTCCATCACCAAAAAACAAAAAGAAAATAACAAAAAAACCCCACTCGATGACTGTCAGTGGGAAGTATGTATATTTAGTTTCAGTAGTGTTTGTTTGTATGTCCCCAGAAAACTGTATTTCTTTTACCTAAAGGAGAGAGGGAGGCGAAAAACCCAAGGTCATCATGAAACTTAAAAGGAAAGGCTGCCCCAGAAAAAGTGTTAGTTCTGAAGAATATTAGAGTTGTCATAACGCTGCAACATTCTTATTAAATTTGAACGTGATAACGTTTTAGACCATAGACAGATTGGTCTGCAAGTTGCTGGTCCCTGCATTCGAAACTTTTCTGGAACGAAGGGCAGAAGAGGTATCTGTCAGCGTGTGGTGAATACACATTCTTTAACCACTTCAGTGCAGAGCGCGGAATCTGAGCTAACCCTGTAAAGAAGAGCAGCCTAAGCAGAGCTACCTACGTTCACAGAGAAGCAGAAGAGGAATGCTTACCCGTCCTGCTCTGCTGGGAGGGTGATAACCTCTGTCAGCAGGACGGAACAGGCAGCTGGGGAGCAGCTAGATTTGTCAGACATAGTCTGATATCCAGCTGTGTCTGACCATGCCTTTAGAGTGCTGTGCGCTGTTTTAGCATCTGAAAATCTTTTCACATACTTAAATTCTTCGAATTCGTTCCTTTTTATAAAGGAATGCAGACTATGGTTTGTGAGAGGTCCACACTGATCCCTCAAAATCTGAAATCATGGTAAATTCTGAATCCTGTTTTCTTTGGGAACTTCTGTTCATAAAATGAACAATGTAATCTATAATCTGAATTGTAAGGTTCGATCGTCATTCAAATAACACTCAGAAAGTCCCATAAAATAGGGAGGAAAACATTCGTAATTTAGAATTTGGATGTTTCTATCACACCAACAGCATTGCTCTCCTGTTCACAATCCTTCAACATTTTCACCTTGGAAATACCCTGGGCAGGTATGCCAGTTACATAGCCAGGGTACCACTGCCCCATGTCTGAACATCACCAACCTGCAGCCGGCGTCTTCCCCTCCTTGCAGTGAGGGGCTGACTTTTATCACAGCCTGCCCTACAGGCATCACTGTCCCAGGACCCTACAGTCCTGGGAGTGGTGTTGTCCTAGTCATGGTCCTAGAATTCCCCGTGTTTGTTATCACCTTTGCCATCTTCTAACGTCTTCACTTTCAATCTGAAAGGAAAGTAACTGCCCCTGTAATCCAGTGCCAGCTTCTAGGACCTCAGAACTTCTTGCGTACTGGCCTCTTTGCAGTGTATAAACACAAAACATACTGAACATGTATTTTCTGTGTAAGAACATTATTTCAGATGACTGTTTGGCAAAGAAAATGTTTCTGGATTGGAAAAAACAGGCTAGCTTGCAAATGCTGCCAGAAGCACTGAATCTTTTTTGAGGGCAGACACTTTGGATGCTTCAGCTGGCAGAAAATCACTGAGGGATATTTTTCAGAATATAAAGTATTGTCCTTTTGAAAATGCCCAGTTCTTTAGAAGAATGTAAAGTGTATTCACAGGATACTGGAACCCAGCCACCTGACACTGCTAGAGTAGGAATAATTCTTGCAAATCAAAATTGTACTTTGTATTTTAATAGTACTAATAAAATGGACTGAAGGAAACTCTTGCATTTGAGTCGGAGTTTATTTTTAGGTACCTCAGTAGCTGAAAATAGAATTTCCTATAGATAGGAACCACATTTTGCCTCTGGTGTGGGTGTTTCTGTCTGGACAGGCTTGGATGTGACTACTGGTGACAGATGAGTTATCAGTTCTGCACTCATGGCAAGGCACACTTGCATCGTTTGGAAGCTTAAAGATGAGCTGCTGAAATGCTGAACCCAGAGTCTTAGACATAAACAGAGAAAATAAATATCTATTCATGTTACGGGCACCAGTTCTGTAGGCATTCTCTGAACCACATTTGGAATGCGACATCCTTGCTGACTGCTACCTCTTGGGGCTTTTAGAAAAGTTTGTGAATGAATTATATAAAAGTCTGAACTTTCTCCCTTTGTTCCATATTTTTGTTCATATATTTCCTTTCATCACACATCTCTCTGAGAAAAGTTCAAATAGTCTGGGGGAGAGGAGAGGCAATATGGGCTGTTGGATTTGCGGACCGGAACAGTGAGGCTCATGTTAAGTATTGCCTGCCTGGTTCTGTTGAGCTAACCTATAAATTATCATTACACAACTTCGTAACATGAGCTATAAAAATAAGTATTGAGAAATGAATAGGTCAGAGAATGAGAGTGAGTTCATTGTGTTGTGATTTCAAAACCACAATAGTTTCCCCCTTTCCTCTTCTTCCCCCAGAAACCGAAATGAAATTACGTCATTTTACCTAGTTTTATCTGTCAGATTTTCCATAATTTGTTTGTAGATTCAACAGTTCAAGCAGTTCAAGAGTAGCTTATTTCTCTTTATTTTTAACTGATCCTTGTTTTTTCTTTTTCTAATTCATTGAAAAACAGCCATTCACAGTATATTGGATTCTAAAATTTTTCTTAATTTTAAGAAAATGATTTTGTTTTGTTTTGTGTTTTTATACACACCTTTGAGAGAGAATACATTGAGACCTTTTCAGATTGTAGTCTAACTGCACAGAAGATACAACATATATATATATATTAACATCAGTACTGCTGTATTGGTATCATCAGTTTTTCACAGTCTGGAAGGACTCGCTACTTGGAAAGAAACCAGTTTTGGTTTTGTAACTCAATCTTAAACTGTTAGCAGCAAAAGGTGATAATTAATTAAAAAAAATCACTTGTACAGCTATGGTACATAAAAATTTGAAAACAAGAAAAGATTACTGATTTCATAAATGGAAACCCAAAGCTTCTTAAATGTTGAGATCCATAGGATTGTGAAATAGTTTCTTCTCGAAACCAAAATATGTGACACATTCAGAGTACTGAAAATATGTTGCATGCAAGTCAGTGTAGCCTTTGAAAACGAACGATATGGCAACACAAAACATGCTTCTTTATATTCAGATATAGAGAAAGTTTGCACAGAAAGGAAGGCAGTGCAGCAGCAGAGGCCCTTAAGCCGGCATCCGCATGGCATGTGCAGCTCAGGCAGCGCAGCTCGTGGAGCAGCACAAGTGAGTCCGTGTGGATGCAGCCGTCGCGATTCTGCTTGTGAAACCTCCTCATATGGCCGTAGTTGAGAAGTGCGCAGTTTAGACAAGAGATAGGAGGTTGAAATCCTAATTCTGGGATATTTACGACTTCAGGAGACAAGCTCAGATGAGATGAGGAGGTATTATTAACCGGAGAAGTGATTCTGAATCAGAAGGGATCTAGACTATTAAACCCAAGGTTTAAAAGCATGGGAGCTGCTGCAATGGTTGCTTCATCTCAAGCAATATAATAATAACAACAATAACAATAACAACAACGACGACAACAACAACAACAACGATAATAAAAATACTAATTCTGATGTTTTAGTGTTCTTTCACATTAGATCCTGCTGTGTATTCAGTGATTTTTTTTAAAAACTGGTGACTACCTGGAAATATGAGTATCAGTACCAAAGAGAGACTCATCCCAGTACATCTCCTAGGTGACTCCTAGGACAGTTTAGTTATAACAAGTCACAATCTAGTCTTGAAATGCTTTCTTCTGTTCTTGGGAACAGTTTTCTAAAACTATATTCATGTCAGAAACTTGCTTTAGTGGAAACTCAGTTCTTCCCGATTAGCAGTGAGTGCCACACTAACTGAGCCAGAGAGTTATGTTTTCTCGGGGTTATTCTTTACATCCCCATGATTCCTGCCTGCACCGTTCTGGGCACCAGGGCTCAAATGGGACTGTCTGGGTCAGATGTTTCAGGTCAAGCCCACTCCTATCAGTCATGGATATGTAGCTGAGATCCAGAATGGTAGCCATTTCCTTCCCTGGTGGCCCTATGTGCAGAGCGAGCTGGCTCTTTCCATGCTCAGGTCAGCCTCAGCCAGCAGAGAGGCCACCTGAGCCATCAGGGCAGCTGGGGCTCAAGTGGGAGCTCAGTCCTGTGGCTGATGTGACAATGTCCTTGGCTGGCCGAGTTTCCACGTGAGGTGTGGAGGGATCAGTTCCCCTAGGACTGAGCTGAGGCCGGGTAACTCACTCATGCTTCTTATGCATTTTTTTCTAATGGACAGGGAGAGATGGGCTGCTCCAGAGTGCGATTACAGGAATAGCTGCCTGATGCTTTTGTTCTGACTCATTCTTAAAAGCTGCCTATCAGTCTCCATTGACTATTTTGGGAGCCTGGCAATACACATATCCCCAAAAAAATTCTTTGCTGAATGACTAAAGAGACAGGTTCCTAACTGGCACTCTGAATCATCTTGCTGTGGCCAAGCATCTTTTAGCTGTTGAAACATCTAAGCTGGATGTGTCTTAAGCCAGTCCCTGATAAAATCAGGAACCAAACCCAAGAATCCTAGTTCACAGATTTTTTTTCCTGTAACCATTAGAAAACACATTGTACTTTTCTACCTCTAGGTATTTTCCATTATTTCAACTTCCTTCTGAAACTCAGATGTAAAGCTGCTTGCAATATTCAACTTTCAGACACACAGGGGAAAAATCTGATATAAATATAGAACCAAAGAAAGTTTGTCAATTAATTTCTTTTTATTTCATAAGGTATAAATTTTAATGAGCTAAGAAGAGGTAATCATACCTTTTCTTTGATTTTGTGTCTGTAATCAACGCTCTCAGGATTTTCTTTTGGTTACCAAATTAGATGCAGACTGTTATAAGCCATCTTAAACATGCTCATCCCTGAGCAGTTATAGAATCATTTTGGCCAATATGCGTGGTTTTTTTTAGATTTAACTATAAGAAGCACATTTGTTATAACTGAAGATTTGGGTTCAGTGAAAGATTGTTTTCCATAAATTATATTCAGACATCTTAAGTCATATCAGAGGGAGCACGTGTGCTATACTGGGAGCTGTGCTAAGAACCATGTCTTCAGGTTGTCTTCTGGAGACTCCCAGTGTGAACGGATGACACTTGAATGTTTATGACTCTTACATGATGTAGCACCTTCTGATTTCCCCTGTCACTTTTCATGATTTGTTGCTTTGTGTTCAACCTTTCTAGGGTGACTAGTGTATGCAGTGCCCTCCTGGTCTTCACTAAACTGAGGAATGGTTGTTTGATCTGGAAATGTTAGCTCTCCGGAGAAATACAGGAGCAATTCTTCAGGATGCTGGTATTTTTAATCTGCTTCCCTTTCCCAGGCTTTATCTTCATTTGACAAGGCATGTGGTTCCAGCCTAGAGAGCTTCTGGATTAGTGCCTATCATTTTCTCATGGGAGTAGTTGTTGTGAACCTCCTGGTTTTATCTTTCATTGCCTGGGTGGTTCCTCAGCTTTTTCCAGGGAAGCACTGTGATTCTTAACCTCAGTGATAAGCCAGATGAAGTGGTTCAGGTGCCACAAGCAGTAGCTTGCAGCCCATTTTTTCCTTGTGGAATACCACTCTCATTGCTTCTGGCAAGTAATGCTCAAGTTTTCTTTAGCCATCCAGGTTTCCCACCCCTGGCAGTCATTATGCACACCCTTTATATTTCTGGATGTTTGTCAGTTTAACAACCACCTTCTGTTATAAATGGTATTACTCAACACGGAATTATATATTATTTTTATGGGTATAACTCTTACAAATATTACTAGTTATGGGCTACAGTAAGGTCAAGACCAGAGAGGAAGGTCCCTCTAATGTGATCCTTTTGTCCTGGTGTTGCTGCTGCAGTCAGAGAAAAGGATTAAAAAAGCACCTGTTGTACAGATGCTTTTATATGCTGATGCATTTAATAGTGAAGCAGTTTGTTCCTCTTCCATTCCTTACAGTACGTATATTGCAAGCTTGTGTCTAATTTAATCTCCCTACTTAACTTGTGGTTTCCTGCTTAGTTTTTAGAATTGTTTTCTATTTTCTCATGAATTCCAAAGGGCAACTTCCGTGTGAATTCATGTGTCTTGCTCACAGGAGACACTGATGGCTTGATCTATGCAAAGTCTGACTACATATTCGTATCCCTCGATGTCTGAGACTCTTGCTCCAGGATAAAATAGCAATGGTCTCCAAAAGGAGAAGACTAATGTAGTGCATGCTCTGGCAGAGCCTGACAGATGCTATATGTAACCTAAAAAAATCCCAAACAACAAACTTCAAAAGTTTTAGCGTAGTATTTTGGAAAACAGTGTTGATTTCTTAGCATATTTTTCCAATGACACTAGTTCCTGCTTGGGCAGACAGGACAGTGACAAGGCCATCTTTGGATAATTAGAAAGAAAATGGTCAGCTATCTGAAAGAAAACCTAGATGTTATCTACCTTAGGAGTAATTTCTGAAGGAAACAAACTTCAGTAAATACATTTGTAAGTATGAAACAACTTTTTAGGAAAGGTAAAAGGTACCTACTTCGGATACCACTCTTATGACACCTGTCCTCACTTAAACTTTTGCTTGCATATCATTTATCTAGCATGAATTTGAGTGTGACAGAAGGTCATCATGTATTGAGAGTTTTAGTCCCAGTCAGCCATGTATAATGGGACACCTCACATCTGAAAGGATTATTGTCATAAATATATTTCAGCTACATTAAAAAAAAATTCTAGAGCTGAATTTTTGCAGTCTCCCATGAGATATATATGAGCTATTACATAAATGTACTAAAAACTTTAAAAATTGCTGAGGAAAGTTCTGCAACTGGAAGTGAATTGAAATACTAGGAACAAAAATAGTAGCTGGAGAACTGAATGGGAACCCTGAGGGTCTTGCAGGAGTTATGGACTGTTTGTTTCTCAGGACCTGAGTATGCAAGATCTGTACTTGGGTACATGCTCAACAATGTGAATAGATTCCCTTTGAATGGTTTCAAACTTTCTGTGGTCGAGATTCAACTTCCACTGAAGCTGATGTTACTTAAGTAAGATCCGTAGTTGCATCTAATAAACAAAGCTTGTGATAATCCACTGATGGTAGCTGAAGAGGTGAAGTACTGAGGGACGTAAAAGGGAAAACTTCCCTTAGACATGAGATCTGATCTGGATATGAGGATATAAAGTAATTTCTGTAAAGTTAGCTGGGTTTTTTGAGATTGTGCTGAAACATATATACCACTGGGACAGGACAGTGTTCCTGTCTGAGTCAGACAAACACTCTCCTTTCCTCATGAGTTTTCCCTCCTCTCTGGCTAATATACCTGCCTTATTAATGCAGTTGCATATCTAATCTAAAGCTCAGCTTTAACTTTGCATTGATCTTTGCTCCTCATGGTCTCAGTGGGAGAAATCTGAATTGTCACTGTCTGTAAACACAATTTAAAACATCTGAGGATTCCTACATATTTCTGAAGAATTTAGTATGAAGAAATGTTACGTGACCCATAATACATTTTATCAAGCAATTCAGTTACCGTCTAGAAAGAGGGGAAGCTATCCAAAAACCTCAGAGGAAAAAAGAAAAGCATTATTGAAACCCACTTTTTTTTTTGTTGGCTCTCTTTCCCGTTGTCTTAGACTTGTTTGCACTAAGAGTGTGAGTTTGTCACTAGTTCATTAATGTTTCCTGATTTCATCACAGCTGCTTCTGTCCACCTTCACTGCTTGCATACCAAAGCAGAGAGGTTACATTTCCTACTCATACAACACTTGTTTCATTGTAGTGGCAACCTGTTCTCAAGGAAAAGAGAGAACACTCAGTTCCATACCTTCCTGTGATTATTCTGGTGACATGTTTGCAGAAAGCCAGCCAAAATCAAGCCCTCTAAAACCATCCTAATACAGATCCTGAACAGTGCTAAATTAGCATATGTTCATTAATATGGTAAATGAGTATGGTAGAATGAGCATTTTGTACTAGTATCTGTACTATTTTTCTTGTAGCCTATGTTGTAATTAGAAAACTAAGAAATATTAGTACCCAGCTGAAGGATTCAGGCAGTTTAATGCCATGTGCGGACTCTTTCAATCACGTAGTTAATTTATTTTCATGAATTGAGTGTGAAATATATATTCAGTTTGGAAAATTGCTGTTCTCTTAAAGTGTGAGGGCACTCTGAGGAGTGTTGGTACAGACTGTCTGTCTGTATATGGTGCATTCAGGGAGGGTGGAGCAGAATATACGAACAGCTCTTGAAAGAACAGCTAACTGGGGCTGCAAAGCACAGAGAACATTCCAGGGGAGGGGGGGTGAGAACCTGAATTTTTCTGGTAAAGCAACTTTTCATCTCTGTTTCAGCAAAATACTGACACTAACACTTAACTTAAAGCGTGTGAATGCCTTGCCGAAATTGGCAAGATCATGGATGAGACAGAAATTAAGCACATACTTAAGTAAGTGCTTTTTCAGACTGGTGCTTTGTTGAGTTAGGCTATTTTGATGGAGCTGCAGAATGTGCAAACTCCTCCACTTCCAGCCCTCTAAGCTTACTCCCATAAACAGAGGTCTAGATGCTGAAAACCATCAAAGTAGCATAAGCACTTTTGAAAATGTACCCAAAAGTTCCAAGGGCAAAAATGTCATCTGTGAGCAAAAATTTAAGCTCAGAAATCTTTAGCGTACAGACAAAAGAAATGGTCAACTACTTCAGTAACTGCTTTATTTAACACTGACTTCAGATATGTGTTGGATTCTAATAATAGTTGGAAAAAGCAGGCCCTTTTATTTTGTATTTGCAATAATGTCTTTTGTGCTTGACTTCTGGCACTAGAGTTTAAAAAAATATACATTCTTGAAATGGCATATAAGTTTGCACAATTATCTAGCTAATTGATTGAAACTCATTTACATTAATAGCACCCGGTTCTTCCCAGAAGCATACTTCTAGAACAAAGGGCACCTCTGTTTGGGTTTAAATGCGCCAATTTGGTACAATCTTCCTTTGGTGTGAATAGATATTATAGGCGATGTGCAGTCTCAGGTATGTTTGTATGTGCTTCAGTTGGAACAGTCATCCCCATCAATTTTTAGTTTTTTTTACTCACTGCAGTGTGCAGAATCCTTTCTAAATCAAGATCCTGTATATCACTTTGCACCATGAAATCTGGGCTTTCTTTTGAAGCTTGGACTTACAGCTTCTCCTTCTAGCATGGGTATTTTTGACCTAAAATTGTAAACACATATGTGATCTTTTCTCTGTGTATTGATCACCTTTTCCTTCATCACTCCCATTCCTTTTACCAAGTCTAAATGAGACAAAATAACAGTCTCACAAATCACCTTCCATCTCTCTAATCATTGGATTAATCAGCTACAATGGGAGACGCGCCTTGGGAAAAACACAAGTCTTTCCTCAGTTAATTAAGGATGTACTTTCTGTAATTAATACAAATTATTACTTAAACAACTATGAGAAAAGGAAGCAAGGACAATTTCTTGGCCATGAATATCAGGGCTCTGCCAATGCATTTAAGGAGGTCAAATGACCTGACAACATGCCTGAACCCTCATCTGGTAAAATAATAAAAAGGCGTAAGAATTCCTGTGTAGCCTTCCAATTTAACTGTGCTAAGGGATTTCTTAAAAAGAAATGGGGAGGGGGGGCAGTAAATATACAAAAAGGCAACAATGGAATTATTTTATTTGTGTTTTCTAAAATGAACAGCTGTCATATGTTACCCCATATTGCCCTCAATTATATTTCTTCTTGGCATAGATAAGTTTCTGACTAATTGAAGGCTAATTAAAGAGATTTTCCATCTTCCGCTTTTCCTTGCCACAGTTCTTATATTATCATGCTCTGTCAGCTTCTTATGGACAGGGACATTATGTGCAGCAATGCTGTACTATATAAGCAATTGATTAAAAAAAAGTGCATCCCATTTGGTTTTGAAAATCCCCTGCCTAAAGATACTGTTAGCGTTTTTCAGACCTTCACAACAGGCCTGATCTGGTGAAGTCAGTGCAAGTCTTTCCACTGACATCAATGGGCAGTGGATCAGGGCTCATTTATGGTGCTACTTCTAGCTGTGTTTTCTCCATTCTTTAATTCTGCACTGTTTTCATGCTGAGATTTATTGAAGTTGATAGAGACAATTCCTGCGTTTTTTGTAATTCTACACAAGTGGTAAATTTTGTGTTTATAAGCATCTTCTAGTCCAGCATGTTTTACAAGTTAGTTAAAGATCCCATAGAAAGAACCAATAGAAAGAAGTGTGTTTGTGCTGAGAGGACACAGATGGACAAGACAGGACAACTGTGTAGGAGCAATTTTGGCTAAAGACCAACAAAACCCAGAAACTTCTAATGTAAAAGCTACCATGGGACTTCAAGCTTTCAGTTTTAATTTCTGTGTGCAGAAGACTGTTGTGTGTCCTATCTTCAGGGCAACCCACCCCTCCCCAACCTTAACTTAACCCTAATAGGCACTGTTTTTTAATTTTTTTGCCAAACTAAACCAAAATGAAGGTATGTATTTTTCTTAGAGAATTTTATTTCATAGAAAAGCATGCTTATCTTAGTATGAGTGTTCTGCCCTTTTTAAAATCAAAATGGCCTACAGCTGGGCAAAGCTATTCATGCTAATTGTCTATTCTGGTGTAGTTTTGGATTTGAGTAAGGAAGGGCCTGGGGATCACCAGTTTCTGAAGGGGAGAATGGTTGGGTTGTTCCTCTGGAGGATAACTCATCTACAGAACTAAAAAAGGAAGCAGCATGGAGAGCTAGAGCAATATACAGGACAGTTATGGCATTTGGAGTGGGTTAGCCTGCCTCCTCTCTTAGATCTGCAAAAATCTCGGTAATTCAATGATCAGAAGAGCCTCAGGAATGACAGAAGGAGGAAGTGAGACAGAGCTGCTGCTTCTCCCCTCGCAACACCGATAGGACCGTGGTAAGCAAAGGTCAGTTCATTCAGTCTTCCTGTAAACAACAGCAACCTTTTTCACAGTGAAATGTTGCTGTGCATCACATATTGGTTGTCTCTATAAAAAGAACAAAATACTTCCCCCGCTTCAATTGCCCATCAGAGTACAGTAATGAAATGCCCAGCTGCAGATGCAGCAAAATCCGTTCCAGTTCTGCTCAGTTATTGTCTGTCTCATCTTTAGCAGATGGCTGGACGATGATGTCTGCAGTAATAAAAATATTAAAAACAAAAACTGCCAGCTGAATTGGAAAACTGACTAATTTCTATTTTTATAATGTGGTACATGAAGCCATTATTTCTGAAGCCAGTAATGGCCATATTCAGCAACAGCCATGTGAGAACATTTAGTGGTGAGATGCAGCACTACTGGACCGCTCCATCCCTAGACTTCTGGAAAGAGAGGGCACCTCACAGCATATCCAGAGCAGGCAGGAAAAATCTGACCAAAGGCAGCCCCGTGCTGCTTCCATATGTCATTTGAAAAAACAGTAACGCACTGGTAGCAGCAAGAGACGTTCTTCCTCACTGAGGCAGAATACCTCTGAGGCTTGCTTTGGCACTGCTGCACAAAAGCACTGCATGGCACCACCGTGTTCACAGGGATTAGTACCATGGCCATGCCTTCGAAAGAGCATGGCCTTCACTTGGATTCCAGGTTGTCCCCTTGCTCCATAGTATATGCTTTTTTTTTAATCTGTGGGACATGGAAACATAATATTAAATGTAAGCACAGTTTTTTACAGTTAAACTGTAAAGCAAAATTGCTCAGGTAGACTTTTTTCCTACTACGGGTTCTATGTCTGGATTATACAAAAACTAGGTATGAACTGAGAGCTGGCAGAAAGGGATGAAAAGATGATGCTGTAAGAATAGTCACTGGATAATGGCCTTATTTCTTTCTACACTGCCTGGATCTCTAAATGCCAGGAGACACTAATTTATTCACTCATGTGAGTGATATTGGGAAGAAACCTTTCTTTCACTCCTGGAGAGTGAGATTCTATCACTCTATCATTGAGATGCATTGTCTGGATTGTACTGGCAACTTTTGAGAATTTTTAACTTCCTCAAAACATAGATTAAGGCTTTTGAAAAGGAAAGGTGGTTTTCAGAGCTGTGGGTTAATAGCACATTGTTTGAAATACAGCAGAGGATCCTGAGATTTCAGGAATTACTAAGCATCCTCAGACTCCACAATGATACCTTGATTATCTCTGATAGTCCTATTGTCAATATCCTGACATTAAGAGCATCCAAACAATTTAACAGTTCTGTTACATATATTCTAACAAATGGCTGTCCTGAGATTATACTGAGATTTGAGGGTTTGCTTTTTTTATTAAAGAAATTCACTAGGTTATGAAAACACCAGTTTTGTTTTCTTTATGGAAAGTGCTTGAGGAATCCTACTTCTGGTATCTCAGATCTTATGTTTAATCTTAATTAGCATTACATATGTTATTAAAGAGAACAACTTCTGGACTTGTTCCATCTTTCTATTCCAAGTTTCATTCAGCAAGGGGACATGAATAAATGAAGAAATGTGAAATGTTGTCCTGCTGCAGTATGTTAGGCTTTTGAAATCAGTGTTAGTTCATTCCAGCTTCTATGGCCAGGAAATTAATTAGTGTATTGTTTGAATAAAGGGAGATGCACAAAGTAATTTATACCCATGTTATCACTTATATTTGCTTGGAAAAAAAAATTGCTTTCCTGAGTGTTTGGGAGAAAACATTTTTTTTTTCTGGGACTGTGCACATTTTTTAAATTGGTTTATGTTCAGATGTATGTACTAAGACTCTTACTGTCCCCTTGCCATCCATTGTAGCCTGACAACTGGTAGTGACAGGTTTCCCTTTCAGTGAAAGATGGACCAAACGTCTGAAAATTAGGGTGTATCAGTCATTCCTTATCTTACTTAGCCATTTAAAACAAAAGAAAAATGCTACTGGCCCACCTTATAACAGCGTGAGAAACAATGTATGTGAGAAAAAGTGTTTTAGAACTGCCAATGCAAAGATTAATGGAAGGGAAATTATTCTTAATCTTGGCTTGCTATTTTCCATGTGATGCTTGCCATTTCATTATCTCTACGAGAATATAAAATTTCTCTGTGTGTAGTTTTGTCCATTAAGGATTATGTTTAAATCCAAAACTCCTTTACATATCAAGAATGTACTTTCACCCTTGCTTTATCTACAGAATAATAAACTCTTAAAATAAAATACTCTCTCTTCTGACACCAGCGATTTGTCACTAAAGGATTTCCTGAGCTAGTCATGGAATCCACACATTTAACAGCCATTTATTCCACGTAACTGTCCAGTCTCCTCTTTGTGTCAGTTAAGCTTCACACATGTATATGGTTCCACGCCTTAGCGACGTGTTCGGTGAAGATGTGCCTGCTGCTGTTTGCTTCGAACCTGCCACCCATTAGGTTCCATTCATGGTCTATACTTCTTATCTTTGAAGAGGTGATGAGCAGTCGGTCCCAATCCACCTTGTATTTGGTTCTCATGATTTTATAAAGCTTTGTCATACTTTCGCCCAGCTGGGTCCTTTCCAGGCACGAGAGCCCTAGCTCCTTGGCTGCTCCATGCATGGTAGCTGGTGCACGTGCAATCATTGCTGCTGCCCCTCTCCATACCTCTCCCAGCTGCATTGTATCTATTCTTGAGACTAGGGACTCACCTGCGCATAGGATTCAAGATGCAGTGAGGGTTTACACTGTGGCAAAGCTCTGTGCTTTCCCTAATATTTGTTCCCTACTTAATAATTCCTATAATTTTAGTTGCTACTTCAACTGCTACTGAGAAGTGAGCTGATGTTTTCCTGGTTCTTGCACCTGTTATAACTTCTAGACTTTCCCTGTGGTGATGGTGGTCATCTCGGAAACTCTTATTTTATATACTTGGATATTTTTCCTCCCTTTTATGAAGAACCACTTACTCTCGGCTATTTTGAATCTGCCACATGCTGGTTTCATCTGATTTCCTCTATTTCTTGTATTGAAGAAATGTGAAGAAGCAGTAGACCTCAAAAAATATGTTCCATTTATTAAGATATCCTTTTTCTCTATTGTCTTGTTTAAGAAACAACTAAAACTAATGCATTCCACAGTGATCTGAAGGTCAAACTGTGAGTAATTTTTAGAAAGCTTTCAGGATATTTTTTAAAAAGTCAGTTCAAGAACATTTTTGTGCATCTCATAAAAGTGGCAGGAGATAATATTGGAAGAAGTCATCTCCATAATCCTTAACAGACTCCCTCAACAGGTGTAGGATAGAGTACATGCTGACATTTTATCCTAAATTAACAAACAGCTTTGAGGCAAGAAAATTTTCTTATAAGCTTTAAAGGAACTGAATGGGACTCTACTGAGAGCCAAACATGGCTGAGCCTGGCACAGAGCCACTCTAAACATCTGATTGTACAAATTTTAAAATTTCTAGCTTGCAAGTAATTGACTTCTAAATCAAGACATCTTTTATTCATTATTTTGCCTTCATTTTAGAGTGAAGCTGAAATATTAGAACGTAGTCAGGTAAGTTTCTCCTTTGCATGCTTCTAATACAATCTCAAAACTGGTTATATTTTGTAAAATTAAGCTTAAACCCTGATACCAATTTTTAATTTCCAGATCCTATATAGTTTTCCATCAATAAATATAACAGATTACATAAATTAGCTACAGTCATTTCCCATAAAGGAAAAGAACTAAACTGGCAAGCTCTTATGCATTGTAGGATGGAGTTTGCAGTGCATTTGTAACTATCAATCACACATAATGCACCATCTATTTCCTCCAGACATCTTGTAGTGAGGAGACATCCTGGACTGGTGCATGGTTCCAATACCACCTCTGAGGGGAGCCATCATCCAACAGTTCTGATTAATGCCAAGGAAACCATATATCCTTGCAGGATTACATGGGCCTGATTCTACTCCTGTTTAAGTCATGTGAATCAGAAATAGTCTGCAGCCACATAGTCTGCATGGTGCATTTCAATAGAACAGACATAAAATAAGATTAAAATCTTTGCGGTACAATCTGTTGTTTTCTGTATGGTACAAGAGTGAGAAAGAGTAAAATGAAAGTGGAGAGAAGAAATAATTTTTAGTTCTTTCTCATTTTAATATCTGGTTGTGTGTGATTTGGTAAAGCTTAATCAGGAGAGAAGACATTCTCATCTACTCCAAAGTTTAATCATATATAGCTATATAAATATAGAGTATTACTGTTGATTTCAACATCTGTTTTAATGGTACTTTATCCATTTATCTGAAGTTGAGGGCATGTTCTGCAACTTGAAATTTCATTTTCAGCTGAAACCTGGAGTGACAAGCATAATTCTTAAAAGTATAATTTCATTTGGAAGGATGGTCAGGAGGTGTAGAAGACAGCTAAAACGATTCAATGAACAGATGAAGGAAATGGTATATGATCATTATTGGTAAGTTATGGCTGGTGTTGGTAAAGAAAACATCCAATGACTTCATGCATTTTGCATTACTTTCTAGCCTACTGGACTTTGGTTTGCAAGTGTTCTTAAGTTCTGAATTGTCCCGATATACTTTTAGGAATATAGTTTATTTTTTGAGGAGGCCAACAGCAATAGGACTGAGAAAATGTCATTCTTAATTACAGTGCTCTGAGAAACACTCTCTAAAACAACTCTGCAAGGAGTGGGCAAATGATGTAGTTCAAGTCTGCATTGTGGGTGAGCGATTAGTGAAAGCTTTTCCTGTACTTTCAACATGTGCTATTCCATGAGATATTTACTTTAAATACAGACTAAATATGTTTCATTGGTTGCAGTGAAGTCTAGAGTGTATAAGACATTAAAAACATTCCTTAAAACTGGATAGCTTCATATATTTGAAACACACTGGTGTTTTTAATGGTATTTTCGTCTTAATCTCTGTGCTTGTTGATATTTTTATTTTACATCTCCTAGAAGGCAAATGACTGAAAAGCTAACTTTGAACTAACTTCGGGGCACATGCTCCTGGAATGTCTCAAAAATAAGTCCAAGTAAGTTGTTTCATCTTCACTATGTAGATCCTGCTGACTCTTAACCAGGCTCAATAACAGTGTGACAATGCCAAGAAGTGCTTGCTGACATCCTACTGTCATCTTTAGCTTATGCTAAAATTATAAGGAAAAAGTCAAGACAAGGACAAAAATATGAACGGAGTAGTTGGTGTAGTTGGTACTTTTTTTTTTCCTCAGCAATGTTTTTTTCTTCTTAATGGAGGATTGTCAAAACAACAAAGGTAATGGTGTCATTTAATGTCCCCCATCTCCTTATTTCAGATGTGCAGAGCAGACCCTGAGCAGACTGTGGGTTCTAGTTCCTGCCTTCTATTCTGAGACTCATAACAATGCTGCAAATTGTGGGGTTTTGTGAGGAACAGAGGCACTTATGGATTGGAATTTGGACTGAGACCACTACTAGATCATTTCACACAGACTTCCAAAAAAATAGAATCCCCAAAACCCAATCATATGATAACTTCTGGCTGAACTCCTGCCCAACTTGAACTGGAGTCAAATACTGCTTTAGCTAAAGTAAATCTCCCTTGGTCCTGACTTTGAAATAGAGCAGTTGTTATTTTTGTTTTGTTTTTTTCCCTATTAAATGAACAAATCTGCTTGGGATGTCCTTAAACCTCCGTGCACTGATTCACTCCAAAGTAATAGTAGATGACTTAGATAAATGATCTGAGTTACTGATTTCATGGCTGGAGAGAGTGAGTAAGAAGTGCACTCTGTCCCTTGGCTGTCATACACTGCTTTACCATATCTCCATTAACATCCCAGTGAATGCGTTGATTACTGCTCTGGATTCTCCATTTAATAAACCATATGAAACTCTCCCTGGAAAAACAAATGAGTAGTTTGGCTTATCTGTTTTTATCTTGGCACATTTTTTCTAATCAGCTGATCTGAAGTGAAATGGAGGGACAAGTTTCACTTGAATTGCATTGAAGTGACTCCTGCTTACAACTATACAGCTCTTTGCTGACAGCTCGTGCACTCAAAATTTGGGCAAGATTTGCATGGCCCAGTACCAAAATAACACATTACGGTAGGGTTTTTTGAGTGCTTGAAAGGCATGGCAATGACCTAAGACTAGCATTTAGTCCAAACCTAAAGATCTGTTCCAATATATTCCAGTCAATCCTTACCTTGGGATTTAGGACTAAAGGCAGGGATTCAAAATCTTGCCTTTATTTATGAACATTGTGTGGGAGACCTGTAGACTTTAGAGCAGAGTAACTTTCAAGTCTATAGGGATAAATGTGCCATGTAGTTCTGGGAGAATCCTGATAGTTTCCTCAGATAACTGTTTCTATACCCACAAATCCATGTTTCTTCACAGCTGCCTTGCCACGAGGCATCGGGGGAGAGGCTAAATTTCAAAAGACCTAAAAATTTAACCTGTAATAAAATAGATATATGTCAGCATTAAATTCCAGCCAAATCATATTGGCATTTACCAAATTTGGAGAGGAAGACACTGCACTTCAGATTGCAAACAAATTTTTGGGGGAATGATGAAGATTTTACTGTAATTGCAAGTCACATGCCTGCAAATTGCCTAACAAAGCGCTTATTATTTCCTCTCCTGTTTTTTTTCATGGCATGGAAATTGAGGTTGAGACGCTCTTTTAATTCTTAAATGTTGAGATAGCTTACAGAAAGATTTGGCCTCCAATTCAGAGTGGGACAGGTGGTATGGATTTATTTGGTTCCTATTGAAGAGTGCTTCCAGCAGCTGCTGAAATGGAAAGCAAATAATTTAAGATTGAAATGGAGGAATAGCTTAAGCCCAATTTTGCAACCATTAAATTTTTGTTTCTTTTCCTTGCTAACTCAAAGATGTATCTTGCCAACTTTTAAAAAGTGTTATACATAAGCATGAAACATATATATATGCTGATTCAATTCATAAATTGTAAACAGCCCAAGCCACAAAGCGAAAGGAGGCAGTAACTTTTACAGTGTCGCCTAACAAAGCACCATTCTATTTCTAAGAGAGCAAAAGGATGAAGGCAAAACCTACAACCAGCTGAATGGACGTGTCCTGAGCAAACCAAATAGTTTTCTATCAAACTGGCCAGATGTAAACTATCTCGTATATTGCTGAGCTTCACCTGGCACATTTATTACCTTAATACAGGTATATAAAGGCCTCTCTATTAAAATAATCTGCTAAAAGCGTTACAGCTTCCCAGGTATTTTTCCTTTATCCCTCTCATTCCCAGGTATTGTTTCTTCCTCCCTCTCATTCCTTCTGTTCCTTTATTTTCATTCTCTTCTACTTGATCATTAAAAACAAAGGGCAAGAAACAAAAATAACAAAAGAAAATGGGAGGAGGAAGGAAGGAAGGCAAGAAGAAGAAAATGCAATAATTGTTAAATCAAAACCTAAAAGTATTTGGTTTCAATACCTTCAGGTTTTTTTTGAATTTATCATTGAGATGTTAAAAAATGTAGAGTAAACATGAAGTTTTTCGAATTTTTCTTGAAACATACTTGCCTTTTTTCACCCAGCACTGCTGCCAACTTTCTGACTGCGTAGTACAAACAGCTTTTCAGCTACTCCTACAATGGTGCATTCAGAAAAAGATGCATGTGCTAATGGCACCTGCACAGCCACTCATTTACAGCAGTCAAGGAGCAAGTGAACATGCCAATCAGATAATATATGCAGGTTGGATAACTATATATCTAACTACCTGCCTGTGTGTGGTACTGTAGCTAAGCAAAGGCAGTGGGGTGACATGGAGGCTCATACATTCTCCAGGGTACATCCATTTTGTCCATAGCAGGAAATTGTTTTTGCAATTTTAATATATAATTTACATTACCAGCATAGCATAAAATAAGTTGTAAACCTTCTGAGTTGCAGATTCAAAAAAAGAAAAATTAGTCTGAGCCTGTATGTTTATCAGCATCAAGTGTATCTCACTCTTTTTCTTGTAATATAAATATATGAAAATCTCCTAATATATATAGTTATCTGCTTGCATTAAAGAAATAATGTGTGTATGTATATATATATATGGATATCATATCTGTATGTGTGTATTGTAAGTATATTTCTTTAATGCAAGGAGATGACTACAAAGAGAATGTTAGTATCTGATACTGAAAATATTAAGGCCTAAGGCATATTGGCTAGACACACTATTAGAGCTGTGAAATAATTCTTGCCACCAGTATTTCTAATGAAGACCATCTGCAAATAGCTTTATTTTTGGTTCCAAAAAAGAATTCAAATTGTTTTTAATCCAGCTGAACTTTTGAGGGATTAGCTATTATGTTCTCATTACTTCTTTCACTGACAAATGACTTTTGGGAGCAACTCCATCATTGAATCAGTTCACCAAGCAGAATATTCCATTTCATAAATGAAAAAAACAAACACCAGAACCCCCCAAAACCCACAAAAACAAAACACAAAACTCCTAAAATCAAACCAACCTTCTACGTCACTATAAATTCAACTTAAAATTGTTGGATTTTATTTAGTGTGCAGTTTTAGCTAATAATAATCATTTACATAGTGTAGGCTTCTGGATAGAGTTATTTCACACTCATCTGAAAAAATAACTGGAAGAATCAAAAAAATATTTGTGGTGTTTCTGATTGATTCATTATTACATTTTAGGAATTTACTCAATGATTTTCATTTTGTTTGGAGGATATGTAAGTAAAATTAGCAAATGAGTGTATGACGCATATGGAAAAAAACCCAAAAAGTCTGTACGCATTTTCATTCAGACTTTAAGGAAAATTACCTTACTCTTTGACTAAAGTGCTTTCTGGATTCTCCAGAACTGTGTTCTTTATAGCAGATTATATCCTTGTATTGTTTCACTGTAAGTAGAGGAAATGTGGCATTGCAATAGAGTGTATATGAAGAGTATCAGTTGACGGCACATTTGGCTTTTGCTGCCCAACTAACCTCCTGTGTTCTCAATTCTGTGTCACTGAAATAGGAAATAGAGAAATATATACCCAGGGGTACAATGCTCCTTCATTCAGTCTGTGCCCATTTTCAGGCAGGAGGTCTGACTAAATGGTTATTATAGTCCCTTTTGGATTAAGATCCAGGAATTTTAGCTGCCAGCACTAAAATATTATTTATGGTCTTACAGTGGGTTTCTAATTCATTCAGCATTAAAAAAAAAACAAAAACAACACAGCCTTTATAATTTTGTGTGTAGGGCAATGTTGTCATCTGATGGAAAATGGAATACCCCACTGAAGTCAAAATGAAGTTACAATGATGTACTCAAGCTGAAGATCCTTCCACAAGACTGAATATTCAAAATCAATATTTCTGTGACACATTACTGCAATACCCTGGTAGAGCGTTCCTGATAATTATCCCAGTAAGGGCAATAGAGAACAGAGAAACATCCTGTTTCAATTTACCTTGCAGATCCATAAATCATCTCTGCAGTTTTTCACGCCTGTCTATGCCACATTCTGCCTGGTGTGCCTTCAGACAGTATCTACTCTACATTTCTCTTCTATCCTTCCCGCTCTCATTCACCCAGCAAGAGTTTTCAGGTAACAGCCCTGCCTGACTTGACTGCATCATTGATGCCTTGCCCACTCACCACACTCTCTCCCTGGTGGGAGCTAGGGGCTGGGTCCAGAAATCCTGGAGATCAGCAATGTGGCATGGTTCAGATGGCTGGAAAGCTGGGAGGCGAGAGCCCTGCAGTGTACACGTATGTGTGAGAATGTGGGAGCCGAGATCCTCCCCAGGGCACTGTGCTGCGATACAAAACACAAGTCAAGAACAGACACATATGTCCTGTAAGAATCAGAAAAAAATGCTGTGACAGGTGAAGTACATACCTTTGCTTCCCTCAGTCACACCATTTGTGTGCAAAGACCAAACCCTTAATGCCAGCTCCTGAAGGCCAATATTTGCATATCCATGGCTGCCTAGAAGCTTCCCATCACATCAGACCAAAGAAATGCTCAGTAGCCCTGGGATATTTGGGGACAGAAACTAAACCATGCTATTCCACAACAGCTGAACTATGTGTGTCTGAACTGCTTCCCCTGGCTTTGTTAGCCATTTCCTGGCCTGGGAGAGAGACATATCTGTGGGTTTGTGTGAGGTTAATCGCTATGGGGCTCCCCTACCACATCCTAGCATTGCAGCTTGGTGCTGCAGGGAGAGAGAGGAGCGGTGGGGCCATGCAGCGCTGGGAATCCTTTGTACCTGGTAGGGACTAGCCCCGCCACAGCAGTAACTGGTACCATTGCGCAGGCCAGCCCCTCTGTATTTCAGTGGGCTGTGCACAGACTGGCACATGGCGGCTGTGTAGAGTAACTACGGATAAAATAGCATTAGGTGAACGTGTGTACTAGATACAGGCCAGCAAGACCTAAGTTGGTTCGTGCCTGCTGTACTGGGTTACGTATATGACTCTTTGCTAGGCACATGTAGGTCATCTGACAACATTGAACTTGGTATTTCACTGGCAGTGGTGGAGCAAAGTCTTCACATAAGGGTGAGAATTCAGGCATTAGAGGGAAGCAAGGAGGGATATATTGCTTTTTTATCACAAAGACCAGGCCTGCTGCTGCTCTGGAGCTTTCCACTCTCTTTGTAGGTTAAGGGAAGCTCCAGTCTCTTCAGGGCTTTCCCCAGACATGGGGCTAGTGTGGGAGCTCATACCCTGCATGTTGTGCCCTCTGAGGATGAAGGATGCATGTGCCATAGCATTTTTGAACAGTATGTGAGAGCAGAGAAATTATTGGACACAATGGTGCAGGGTCTGTCTCCTGTCTTATGGGATATACGCTGGCAGACCAGGAAAATTCCTGGGGATCATCCACACTGGTGAGCATACAGAAAAAGAGGTTTCCTGCCTGGGATTTCAGCTAGGGCATGGTACTGTGTGCAGAAAGAACCGGACACTGTGTGCATTGTCAGAGAATTTGGCCTCAGGGGAGCTAACAGGGATGCTGTGACAGGACACTGTAGACACAATGACTTATATTTCCAATCAGGATTAATAATTGTTCAGGCCATCAAACATAAATAGCCAGTGTTTAGACAAATGAATTTTATATCAAGCTTTCAGTCATACGTATTCACATGCTGACACATCAATTGAAAGCAGGATGAGAGCCATCAAAGGAGCAATAGGTTATGGGCAATCTGACCTGATGGGTCCTGGGAAAAGTGTAGGTTTCAGTGCTGAGTACACAAATCAGCCATGCTAAGCCTGCATGGGAAAGAAATGGCCAGAATATGTTGCTTGTCAGTATGGCATGAGAGGAGTCTGTTTAAAGTTTGTGCAAGCACGCACTGGACACATGCATTCTCTTCTGTGTTTTGGGGTTGACTTGTTTACTGACATACTTACTGGCTATATTAGCAACACCATACCACAAGTGTCTGATTCAGTTGCTATGACCAAACCAATGACAACTAGATGAAGGATTTTGTTTCTGTGGGGCAGATGGATGCCATAGGGACAGAAATCACAGATCTACAATCCATTGAACAAGGCAGTGAAGATTTCACTGGCTCTGATAACCCTCCTCCCTGGCAAGCTGAGCACTTGGTCCAGAGGTATGACGCTTGTTTTCCTTTCCCTGCCTCTGAGTCACACAGATTCTTTCCCACTGCGATTAGGTGGGAAGGACACTGCCTGGGCTGGCATGACACTTGGACAGGTGGCACCTCTTACTTCATATTGTTTTTACTCATATTGGCTCTAGAAGAACATTTGGCAAAAGCCATCAAATATGTACCTCACTAGAGAGAACTGAGTGCAAAATGCAGCTATGAGGTAAGCTAAAATGTACATAATAAATGAGAGATGTGTCTCTTACAGCAGCATAACTCACAGGTATGAAACTACCTATTGGATAGGTAGTCATTTGGTGTTGCATGTACGGCACAAACTGAATGTGAAAATTTGGCCCAAACATGTATACCGCATCTCTGACTTTTAGAATACCATGGAATTAAACTCTAAAACATTTCAGTACTTCTTTTATTGAACAAAAATCAGTAATTTTATTAGTCACAGTTCTAAACAAATTACAGATGATTCTGATGAGATTTTCAAAGCCCTGATTTTTAGATTAAAAAAAAAAAACAGGAGCAGCATAAAAAGTGGATTGCCCTCTCCAGTCTCTATCCCATTTAGTACAAAGCTTGCCAGAGATCAGACAGACTGCCAAGATTGCAAAAACTAAATAATTCACAAATGTGGGCACACCACCTGTGCCTCTGCAGTCCAGGCGAGGCATTGGCATCCCACTTGGAGGGAAAGCAAGAGGAAACCATTGCTGACTCACAGAGACAGGTGGAGGAACAAAGCAGTGGCTTTGGCTTAAGCATAGAATTGTCTGTAAAGGAAAATTTTTATTGCCAAAGGATACATTCCGTTTGTGATCAGCTCCACTGTCAAATATCTTGTTCTTGGCTAAAAAATAAATATTTCTCTTTGATGTTCCATTGACTTATCAGCATATGAGCGAGGCCTTCTGGTATTGGCACAGTTAGGAAAACCATCTTACTAAGCCTGATCCAAATGCCGTTGCAGTCAACAAGATAGGAAAAAAGAGTTAGTCACTGAAGAGCCACCAGCCACCACACTGAAACATATAGTGTTTGTTACTGATCTGAGTTACGACTCAGACGAATGCATAAGAAAAGGCTCCATTTCCCATTGCTCCTTGATTATTATTTTTTATAAGAAACATTAAAAATAGTCCTGTTTCAACTTCTTGAATTAGAAAGCTTTTGTTTTCTTCAAGACAGAACTTTTTACAAAAGTAGTCTTTGAAATCTTAGCAAATTTAGACATAAAATGATTAAAGAAAGATCAGCATTGTAAGAAGATATTACAAAATTATTGAAATGAAATGTTTCATCTGCACTCAGCTCAAACGTTTTTCAGATTTTCAATTTGTGGAAATTATTGAGATTTTTGCCTTTCATCTTGATCCCAGAGGAAAACATGCTAGCAGCTCAGAACTATCTGCAGTAGCAGAAAGGAGTTTCCTACTCTGCTTCAGTCCCATTTGGTTGCTCTCTGTTGTGAAGTTATTTGCTAAGGGCCACTTATTCCTGTAATTTATTAAGGCCTTCTAATGGAAGAGATGGGATGAGGCAATGGAAGTTGGTAAGTACTTCCTGAGTATGAAGACCAAAGCAGCTCATAACTTGTGTCCCCCCCCTTCCGTTCTGCTCTATTCATTCCCCAAACTGGCATTATTCCTCGTATTTTTATTGGGCAGAGACAAGCAAACCACCTTGCTAATACGCAAGTCTCAACCACACTCAAGAGACCTTAATGAAAGGCTGGTTAAACTTCCTGCAGACTAGGTTTCAAAACATAAGAATATTTTTGAATCCAATTAAAAATCTTAATAAATTTCCCAAAGCCAATCCAGAATAAAAAATGTTCTTCTTTGGCAACTTGCAAATAATGGAGAAAATTCTGACCACAATGTCTCCAAAGCTATCCCTAGAGTCAAACTGGAATTTTTATTGCTGCATTGCCTTTTTACTCATGCCACTTTTTAGCACTTTTAGTTCTAGAAGTAAAGGCTAAATCTATGAGCAAAAATTTCTGATGCAGTTAGAAGCAGCTTATTCAGCCTGTGCTGTTTATGAACTGCAGACCATGCCATTTCTTTTAAACTTCTGCATTGCTAAGGTTTCCAGGAAGTTGTTCAATACTATGCCATATATTATCAAGTAATTTTACATGCTGCACTAAGAATGGCTATCATTCCATGCTGGTGGAATTCATCCATGTTCTTGTTTAAGGGCCTCGGTCAGTGACTGTAGTCACATAAGTGAAATGATGCAGGTGGAATTTCTCCAAATTAAAGACGTGGCCAGCCAAAAACACATCGTAGCTCAGATACCACAAACTTACCTCATCAGCAAAAGAATTCTGATAAGACAAGATTCATTTTTTAACAATTAGCATCCGATGGTGTATAAATGCATCAATCAGACATTATGTCTTAGGACTTCCAAATTGGCATTCGACTAGTGTGTTAAAATATTCATCATTATCTCCCTTTCAGAGAAGAGTCTGGGCAAAGATTTTTTGTCAGATTACTTCACTAAAGACAACTGTAAGCTTTTATAATTGCTAGTATGAGCATCGTAAGAATGGAAGAGCCACTCACAACCACACCACTCTGCACCCGCACGCATCCTGCACAGGCAGTGGTGTACCTGTTCTCAAAGGCTTAGTCCGATGGGACATCCAAAACAGGACAAGTAAAGTAGCAACAGAGAGTGGTAAAGGCCTACCATCACTAACATGGCAAGTTATGGCTGAGCTAGAAACAGGTGGCAGGTGTCCTTGCAACATGTCCAGCACCTTATTATTTCTATGCCATATAACTGCTGAAACCAATTAGCCCCATATAAATAAATTTAAACTGTTACTCCTTAAATTTGGACTTTTCTGCATTATTGAATACATGCAACTGTGATTAGGGATTTGTAAGACTTGCCAGGCTCCGAAAAGGTAGTGTGGTTGAGATAAGTCTTCTTAAAGTCTACAAGTTTATGTGCTGAAAAAGATTTAAAACATAGCTATCTCTTTTTGATCACAGGTAAAGAAATATGAGAAAGCAAAAAATTATTATTTTGTTGGTTAGTACCATTAAATATGAAAACACTGACATTTCTGGCTAGGAACAGGAGTAACAACTACCATCCTCTCCTTCCTGCTCCTCATAAATCTGAATCCTATGTCCTGCTAGTGAGCATGTATAGACTGTATAAATAAAGGGGACATAAATTTCATGACTTCTCTACACAGAATATTTTGTTCTCATATTAAAGTCAATAACAGCCATCAAAAAACAAATCACATGATTTCACCTTTATGCTAAGAAATGTCCTTTCGGGTTACCAGAATAATCTAAACATGGTATTTAAGACCTGGTATCAGAGTAAAGGAAGTCAAAGGAAAAAAACAGTGAGATCTGCTTTAGGTCCCGCTGATCACCATCAACATCTTGAATTACACCCAGAAGAGACTGATTCCCAGAACTCATATGTATTTAGTTCCTAGAAGTATACATGGACATTTACAAACACTCCCCAAAAGGTACCTAGAGACAAAGCATTTGCAGGAAAGTCTTAGATGACTAACCTCAGTTTCAAAATTACATACGCTTACTATTATCCCCTGAGTCCAGATGGTAAAATATTAAACAGCAAAACCAATCTGTTCCCTCTCTGACCAAGACTAGTACTTCGAGGTGGTTCAGGAGGATTTTTGCCTGTATGTATGCACATTATAAATGCCATGTCTTTGTGTTTACATGTATATTTGCATATGTGACATATATGCATGCACACACCAATTTGTATGTATACAAAAGGTATTTGCAGCATCTGTTTTGCATACAGTTTTTGGTGTGATTTTTTTTTCTGTTTAAACCCCTTACCAGCCTTTTCCATTCCAGTTGGCCATGGCATCCACATTTTTGCTTTCAGGAGTCCAAGGACCAGTTCTGATAGATGCATGCAGAGTACAAAATGCATTTCTGGGAAGAAAGAAAAGAAATAAAACAACATTACAAAAGCAAACTGCCCCCACCACTTGTCCCCCTGTGTCCCCCAAAGAGTTCCTGGCAATCAGTGTGAGAAACGTACCACAAAGCACATATTCGTCTTTCTTACACAAATGTCATAAGGCAATGTCAGGCATATCACAGTCTCCAGAATATTTGCTCTGGAGCTATGCATACACATACCCATGCACACAGTCAGAAACATATGTCAGAATGTCAGTTGATATTGTGATTGCAATTATCACAAGCCCTGACTTGGATGTACTCTGTCTCAGAAGTTTGACGAGCTGGGGAGCAGCTTGGAGGGCTGTTTCAGTACGTGGAGTGCACTGTTGCAGGACTTCAGGATGTGAATCAGGCTACATCAGATGAAGAGGTGACTTTGCTTTCTGCCCGGCTCAGCGTGCTGAGGAGAACGGTAAGGGAAGAGGGAGTCACAACTCCTCCCTCCCTTTCCCTCTTTGCAGATACAGAAGGAAGTTGTTCCACATACACAGCCATATAAATGACTGCAGATGAGGGCAGTCTGAAAAAGCAAGATAGAAACCAGGCTATGCTATTCACCTTTTTGTGTATGATTATATACCTTGTATTGTAATTTTACCCTTCCTAAATCCAATTTCTATTAGACATTTATTTTTGGTCTGAAACGATTCATCTAAACATTTAAAATGTTCATAAATTATTTTCCTTAGATTTGACAGCTAGCAGTTATACTGATTCTATTGTATTCTTCCTGTGAGACTTATTTATTAAAAAACTAGCCCCAGGCCAATTTTATATGGAAAAAAATCCTACCTTTCTCATGAACTATTAATACGCGTACAGCTTGTTCTGTAATCTTGACCACTGTGAAATAAAGCCATGTCCCGTTTGCTGTAGCAGTCACCATGTTGCCTAGTGGATCATTGCTCTTAAGGGGATAAATTTGGTGTCTTGGCAGTAATTTAAAGTATGGTTTGGCAAATATATTTAGGCTTTGATGCTATGAGTTGTCCTTTCCAAACAAGAGTTTCTGGGTGGTATTTTAAAGTTATGCTGTCTGCTGCTGTTTTCCTGGATATGATAACACTGCAACGTGTCTGTTTTGTTAGAGGCCATGCTTTATGAATACTGCACATTTACCGATCTTTTTTTCCCAGAAGTGGAAATGACAACAAATGAGCTCACACTGCAAAGACTCGAGTACCTCAAGGTACCTCGGAGCAGAGCCAGGCCCCGGAGGGGAGCAGACTGAGCCCGCAACGGGAGCCATCAGAGGGGAATAACTCACCCTCGTCCTCCCTCATAACTGACCCTTGGCCTTCTGGCTGCTTGGCTGCTGAAAGCCTGAAAAGGCCATTTCCACCCTCTCGGCTGAGGACTCAGGTGCAAAACTGCGTAACTCACTGCTTTTTAAGGAGAACTTTCCTGCATCCCTGCCAGCGGGCACGGACGGGAGGCTGGCTTCTCTCGGCCTGGGCGCTCCCCTGGCACACGCTGCCCGCAGCCCGGCGGCTGATGGCTGCCCGAGGGTTTCGGTCCGGCTCAGCACATTGTGGGCACCCGGCCAGCAGAGGAGGGTGGAGGAGGAAGGCCGGAAGCCCCAGGGCTGCCCCTTCCTCTCAGGGCAGCCCCACAGCAGCAACGCAGGGCCTTCCCCCCAGAGCTCCTGCTGCCTCTGGGCCTCCTGGGGATTTGGCCTCCCTGCCGGCACGGCTGGCAGGCACGACATGGCCCCTTGCCTGGTTGGTGAGGAGTGGGATCTGGGAGCCTAAAATACGAGTGGGAAGGTGGCACCGATTCCATGCTAGCATACACTGAAATGGAGGGATGGTTCTACAACTACAACGAAAAAACAATCAGAAATATGGGAGTACAATTCCATGCTAGCATACACTGAAATGGAGGGACGGTGGAAGCGGCACCTTCTCCTAAGTTGACACTCACTGTGCTTGCCTTTGTAGCTTTGGGAAACCCTTCTCCTCACCTTTCCAATAAAACTTCCACTTGCAGTATGACAAACTTGCTCAGCTAGTCCTCAGATACTAAACATGAAATAACTTGTTGTTTGCTTTGCTTTTTAAGTCCTGCCTGTTTCACCTTCTGGACAGAGGTGAGACAACATCACTCTCCAAATAAATCCTCACATACTTTGGTGTATCTAACGTCTGCCAATGAAGGATTACACGTGTTCCTTCACTGAGGTGAGGCAGCAGCATCTCAGGTAAGGAGGGCTGAGGCTGCAATATGGTGTGCTGGCCCAATACAGAGTCTCGAACTTCAGTAGTTAAGAATGGCAGAAATTTTGCTTCAGAAACAGACATCCAGTGGAAACTTTGCTCAGCAGCTGCAGCCATGAATCTCAAACCAAAAGCAGAGAGAGGGAGGATAAGGTATTCACATGAAACCTCCCAGGAGTCAAAATAATGGCATTTCCAAATTAAAAAAAAAAAAACAAAACTCAGTCTTTTTCAACCCAGATCTTCAGATTTAGCTTTAAAAGCACTCCATCAGTTAAAATTAACATTTAAAACGTAGCAAGACAACATTTTTCATAGAAAACTACAACAAAAAAACAATCAGAAATATGGGAGTACGGAAACCTCCATCCTCTAGTCAGTTCAAATATTCAAAATAGTCAGTTCAGGGATTAAATAACACAGGAAACTTTTATGTTTTGAGCCTGTGAAATGAGGGATGCAGCCTCACTTTAGTAGCATATCGATGATCTGGGTTTATGTTTTCAAAATGCATAAAGAAATATTATTTTTAAAGACTAGATGCTTTCTCCCTTTCTGGACAAAGTTTGAGCTCACATCTTGTGTAATGGTGTCTTGTGAGTTTAATTTTCCCATGCTATTCTTAAATGTACATACATTTTACAGCTGTTGAAGTGGGGGAAAACAAAATAAATTTCAATGTAAAATTTAGCACAATTCCAGCAAGACCTATAGAAGAGACCAAATTATGCCAGGATCCAGTAACTTGAATCTTCAAGGAACTCTGGGGAAGTTCTTTTCCCCATTTCTGTGGCCACGTCTGATGAGCAACTCGGTTTTCCTCTACAAAGTTCATTCGTTACTCTGCCAAAAGACTGCTGGCACACATTTTTTTACATGAAACAGACAGTCTGTAATTAAGCACTTGTAGATGGCTGAACCCAGTCAGTTATGAATGCTCTGGGACATATAAACAATCCTACAACAAGAATTGCTTCCATAATTTGAGTCAACAAAGCGAGTGAGTTCTAAGTACAATTTAATAAAGTCTGTAAGACAACGTAGCTACACTCTCTCATTAAAATGGCCTTATGAGAATACTGTACTTTCACAATATCTTTTAAAGGGTGGGGAAATCAGCAAGAAAGGAACATTTTTCATGTTTTATTCAAGATACAAGAGTTAATGTACCTCAAAGCACAGCTCAGTCTAAAGAACAAGTGTGAAACCTGTAGAAAATACCAATAATTCTTCTGGAGGCAGGTTCTGAATATTTTAACTTTTTTCCCCTCCAAATAATGCAATCTCTCATTTCTGCAAATCCTGAGAAACCATTCCATTCCCACCCTTTAGTTCTGCAAGTGTTGGAACAACTTGTATTAATAGGCCTATGGTAAGGGACCAGCTGCTAACTTTTCAGTTGTGATTTTGTCTTGTGCACCATAGAAGCTTTGCAGGAACAGATGAAAGACACAGGGAATTTTTACACTATTTGGCTGAGAAGTGGAGTGAAGCATTTGCGGCTTCTGTGCCATGATAATACGGCTAGGTTGCTTTTTGGATCCAACACTGTATTCACACGGTGAAGAGATACCAGTGCTGGACCAGGGTATTCATCTTGACCAGTCCTTAGCATATTTAACAATATGTAGCATTGCACAAATGTAATTCTCCTTGTTTACTGATTCTAGTTTCTGAGTGGCTTTTCATCAGCTCCAAATCTATTGATTGTGCCTATAGGTGTAAAAGTAAGCATAATGCACTTGACTTGCCACACCCTAGGAAAGCAACACGACTCCAGCCTAAGAGCACACACCAGTTCATGTGGGACCCAGATTAAAACAGGTTGGGAAATGTTGAATATTTGGGTTTGATTTTAAAAAAATATTTTGACATTTCTGAACTCATTTTTTTTCTAAACTTATTGGTCTCTGAAAATGCCAATTTGGGTTGAAAATAG
>NW_010557127.1:589-93935 GCF_000687285.1 Phaethon lepturus | reverse complement strand
CTTTCCCTAGGAAGGAAATTTCATCTGTCAATTAGCTGTACCATCCAAAACTAGTCAAGGGCAGAAATAAGTAGAAAACACATGTCTGAAATAGGTACCTCTCCGTCTATTGCTGAGCCCAAAGAGTTTAGCTCAAATGGGAATCATTTGGATTGGGCTGCTTGCCTTTTTTTTAATGGCCTAATTTTGCAGCAGTAGCCATGACTATCATAACAACCAAAACAAAGAAAAGCATGGAACTGGACTCAGAATTAGTACATTCTGTCTGCCCATGAGGGAGAAGTCCAACCCAAACCTTTGCTCTCAAACACACGCTACACTTTCAGGAGGTTTGACCGGGGATTCATAGCTTTTAACTCAAGTTCATCTCTGCTACCAGTAATTATATCAGATATGGTTATGACAACCTGCAGGCTTTCATATTTCTCTAGCAGGTTTATGTTCTACACCCCCTTGAAGTTATTCAGTTACAAAGAAAGAGAGAGAGAAAGTATCTTTAAGACAAATTTTTTGTCCTCATAATTTTGGCAGCATCAGGGGCTTCTGAATTAACTTTTGTAGTTAAGCCCAACAGGTCATACCGCTCTGATTTCTGACTTTCCTTTACTAGGAGTGATCGCTGACAGTTGCTCAGTCAGGAGGAAACCTGCTTTGTCCTTTCAACCCAGTGGTAGCAGGATCCACTGAGTGTGTCTCCCTCTTATTCCAAAATCAGGGCCTGTACAGTGCCCTGCATGGGTTTCCCTGTCAGCAGCTTTGTTCAGTAATTGCAGCAGAGGACTTCTCCCCCAGCCATATACAGATATTTACACTCCTTGTTTATTAATGCATTGAATAGCAGCCAGAAGAATAAAAGTGTATGACACCTTCCTGCCTGATCTTTCCTTAAGGTAGGGAAATGCTTTATCTGCCTATCAAGTAAAAAGAGAGAGAATATGAATGAAAAACAAACAAAACAGAGTAGGCATGACACAACCATGTATGGGTCTGTGAAAGTAAACATGCTATATTGTATTGCCTGCTTTCTAAAGAGTCAGTCTTCGATCTTGGACATATCCAGCTTTAAAATTTGCCACCATTGCAGCTGAGGATGATAGGCAATGAACCTTCTCATTGGGAAGGAGCCTGCTCTCTCTCTTCCCTTCCACTCCTTCAAGGTCTTTTGCAAGGTAGTTTTGTAGTTGCCTCTGTTGATGTTAGATCAATCCTTTCACCACCACCTGTTGGGTCTCTTTGCTTTCTCCTCCTGCTTGAAATAATAAGTATCTCTGAATAAAGCTTTCTTGTTTTACAGTAGGGTTAGCATTTGGACTGGAGAATTACTTTAGGCAGAAGATTATTGCTTACAATCTGTATTTTCTGAAAGAAAAGTAGGCTGTTTCTTGGCAGCACCATCTGTGAGAAATGGGATCCTCCCAAACATTTGGGAAAAATCCCTACTGCCAGCTCCCACACATCACATTATTTTACCCTCTGTATTGTGTCGTCTCTTAAACCCATAACCAAATGTGAAGACGTAGAAACCAACAGAGTCAACTGCAAACCTTACTCATGTGCTTACCATCCTGGGTGTGAGGGCCACAGCACTGCCGAAGTGCCAGGAAGCTGGAGGCACACATATCTCTCTGAGGTCCCCGGTACGGGACCCTACGGCTGTCCAGGTATCACACGTGTTTGTGATAGCCTGGCACTGTTAGACTACTTTCATCGGCAGAAAGCTGTAGGAAAAGGGCTTATTACATCTGGAGAGACTGATGCTTCAGATGACAAATCTCAGCCAAGTCTGAGATTGTTCACAATTCAAAGTAAAATGCAGGACAATATTAGTTGTATGCCTGTAATCAGCATGTTGAGCCTGTTGTACAGCATAGAGCTGAATGTGGGGTTAAAAGCCCCTCTTTAAAGTTTAAAACACTGCTATGTGGTGTTTCTGGACATATTGTTTGATACTCTTCTCTTCCACTCTGTGCATGAGTTATTTCTTTATTTTCAGGGAACTTCCAGGAAGTAAGTGATGAATTTCTGAAGCTTTAAACAGGTGAACTATGTGTGAGGGGGAGAGATGATGGACACAACCACAGCATAGCCTGTTCCCTCTCAGGTCTCGCCCCTCTAGCTTAAAAACAGTGCAAAAAAAAAAAAAGAAAAGGAACTGCAAGTGCTTGAGGTGGCAGGGAGTGAAAAGACCAATTTTTCATTTAATTCATTTTCTATGCAGTATTTGAAGAAAGAAATGGAAATGAAATATTTGGAAGAAAGGCAAGTTCTTTTCAGCTCTCCTGGGAATTAGGCAGAAATGGAGCTTGAACTTCTTGCTTGGAAATGCCTCTTCTGTGAGGGATCAGAGAAAATTCTAAGGGACAAATTGGAGCTGTGATGGATGACTGGTGGCTATGACTTTTCAGTGGAGAGGAAGAAAGGATGTTTTTAATTTCAGGTTCATGGAAAAATTTCATAAAAGAAGGAAAAGGGTGGTAAACATGAACATGAAATGACTCAGGGGATTTAAAATGCAATGCAAAGCCTAAAAATGTGACCAGTGACAACCAGGCAGACAAACTATAAATATAAGTAGTCATGAGAAGCTGGCCTGATATAAATGGCTTTAGGAATCTGAGGGGGAATAGTACATTACATTCGAGGTGTTGAACCCAAGTCCTAAATAAGTGCTTGATACACTCACTGTGTTACATATTTCTGTTACTATTTTTATAAATTTCTTTTATAGGAACAGAAGAGTCTGTTCTGGACAACATGTCTGACCTCCTGCATAACTCAGGCTATACAGTTTCACCCAGTCATTTCTGCATCAAACCCAAAAACCCGCAGTTGAATTAGAGCCTGTCTTTCACAAGGGCAGAACATCTTGCATAGAAGACTCCAGCTGATGGTTAGCAGAGCTGTGATCAGTTGTGTTTGCTGTTAAAATCTTCCATCCTATTTCCAAGTTGAACTTAGCAGCTTTCAGCTACTATCTATTGGGCTTTGATAGCATTGATTACTGACCTCTTTTTGATGTGTTATCCTTGTCTCTCCACATTCTATCCACAGAATGTAAATGCTAGTGCATAGTAGGTTATGGGATGAGAAACCTCCTCTATTCACACAGATGTTGCCCACTGTTTGGCACTTTGCAATATCTGGTTCAGAAAATGAACCGCAGAAGATGATGGTTTGAGGGATAGAACTGTGGTGCATAGAAATCTTTTCCCTACTTAAATGTGACTCCCATGAGAATCAGTGATGTTTCTGGAACAAGACAGACCTTCCTTATATACTTAATTTATATGAAACATAGCTGATCATGATTATTTAGAATTAACAATTTTAACTACTTATAATCAATGAGAGGATTTTATTTCTTTGACAAACTCTACTATGCACCTATCTACATGCACATCATTAAAAAAAAAATTCAAGATTAGTGAGAGAAGAAAAGATTTGTCCAGGTCTAACACTTGGTGTTCTGACTTTTTTAAAAATTTAGTGGTAACTCTGCATTTAGCATGAGTTTGGAGTCAAACTTATTTTACACAAACCATAAGTTAGCCTATGACCTGTCAAATTGCAGCACAGACTGATTTAAGATTCCAGTCAAGCTCGTTTGAAATAATTTTTATGGTTTTTGTGCTAGTTTTCCATTTTTACCTTTTTGAAACAGAATAGACAGCGTTTCATATGACCTAGGGATTTATTTTTTTATTAAAGTTGCATCAACTTTGGGAATAAATCTACTTGAAAGATATGATTCTAGTTTCAGCCACAAACATATCAAAGGTTTGCTACTACAGATTTTTCCCTCCGAGCAGCACTATAGTTCTCACAAATCTTGAAAAAGAATTGTGCTTTTTTTTTTCCCCCAGAATCCTCCTAGGAAAACAGCTCACATCTGACTGGAGTATTTTCATCTTGCTCTGTAAAAAAGTCTGGTTTTAGTATGAAATAATTGCTATGAGGTTATTAGTGTGCCTGGCTCAGGCACTGCAGACACTGCAGCCTGGACAGATGCCTAACGACATGCAGCCACATTTCCTGACAAATTTGTATATGGCCACAGACGAGTCTGAAAAAAGTATAGCGAGGAATTCCTGCAGATGGGTGGAGATAAAAATTAAAAGTAGTACTTTAAGAAGAACAGGCAACATCAGGTGTATGTGATATTTTTGGGGTCATTTTCACTACTAATAGGAAGCATTATCTGGATCTATGAATTGGATTCTGTGCAATGATTCAGTCTTTAAGGGGAGGTATCTTTGAAGTTTCTTCTCGTCACTAAGGAGGATTTCCGCTCTGTGGATTTCATTATTGGAAGGTGCCTCCTGCAGGAACTTTTCATTATTCACTCCTCAGTACCCCCTGCAAGGTCTTGCCATCAGCATGTTACCTACTGTCAGTTTTCCCACAGGAAAGAAGAGGTGATCTGCCCCTCTTCTGCACCAGTAACATCACACTGAACTGTGAGCAAATTGCTTTTATGGAGGATACGGGATAACAGAATTAAATCAGATGAATATGATGGTAAAACATTTCACATCATTTTTTTATTAATTTAAAATCACTGTTGTGTTATCTTCTTCCAGAACTGTTTTAAGTTTTCAGATTGCTGGAGTCTTGACCTATAAGCTCATTGCTTGTCTTCCTTAACATTTTGGCAGAGTTGCTACAGAAAAAGACATGCAGGAAAAGCACAATAACCACTTTTGCATCCCCAGTTTATTAACCATTTCTTGATTATGGCCACAAATAGAGATGAAGTATTACCATGCTTGTTTACAGTATTAACTGCTTGCCTGCCAGTCATTTATTCTCTCTGCTAGTCGAAAAGAAAATGAGCAGAAGAAAACTATTCAGACATTCCAGCTTTATCTAGCTGCACCTCCTTTGCCTTAAAAACCAAATAGGAATTCTTTCCTCAAAATATTTCAGTGAAAAAAATTACAGCTTTTGGGACTGTCATTTTTGCATACCTGGCATCACCATCCATCGTGGTCTCAATGAACTCGCCCAGGCTCCTTCTCTGACTGTATGGGCAAGCTCAGCATGAGGGAATTCCAACCATATCCAACCATACTGTCTCTCTTGGGCCCCTCTGCAAAGGCATCCTGGCAGGTAGCAGGTCCTTTGCTTTCTTCCTCGTATCACGTATGCTGTAAGCAAAAGAAATTGCATTAAAAGCTTACCAAGTTTTCTCTTTTTTCTGCTCCCCTGACAAGGTCCTGACCATTGCTAGAGCTCAGCAGAGGGGCAATGCTGATGTCAGAAAACAAGACATCAGTGTTCATTGTGCATTACTCTCCCCTGCTGTTTAGCAAATCACTTACAAGCTGATCTTGATTTCTTCACATGGTTTTGACATTCTTAAATATTTGCCTGGATAATTATCTGAGAGGATTTCTGGTCCGCTCTTGTTTGCCCTGATGGCTAAGTGTTCTACCTAATTCATGAAAGACCATTTTTTTCTGGCTGAACAAAGTAACGGATATATTCTGGATAGGAATTTTGAAGTGAATAAATAGGTGGGGTAAAATTTAAAGAACTTGTAGGATTAAGAAAAATTTTTGTGGGGTTGTTGCAGTTTTCTTATTACTTACAAATATCAGTATGTCACCAGAAGTAAAAGCAAATGGTGCTGCTGCCTTTTATTCATGACAATATTAACAAACATGAACAAGGAAGAATTTTTTTATTGTAACTTTCTCATCTCTAGCCAAAACACTATTCCTTCACTGCCACTTAGCATTTGCAACTGAGTACTTCTGGGGTGAGCTTGTTAGAGAGGAGACACATGGTTTGGAGTTTAAAAGTATACAGAAAAGAAGGTGGGCTTCTGAGCCATCTGAAGAAATATGTTCCTTCTTGGGTTTTCTTCATGGGATGTAGGTTTTTTGTCAGTCATCTCACAGCCTGAAGGTTGTGGAATGGGCTGGTTTTGAACTTCAGTCACACCCCAGCATTTTCCAGTCAGAATCACTTCAGCCACGTTTCTTAGAATTGCTCTTGGCTGTGTCTTGCCCTGCACTACTTTTCATTTGGAAGTCACTGTCTTTTACCTGTTTGAGAACCTTTCACTGTTGTAGTCACAAATACTCACAAGTTCCCACAAATATTGATGTTACCTGTGCACTCTTTTCTTTGTCATGCAAATAGAAGAAAGACTTTGACTCCTCCTCCTTCCTTTAGAGGACTTATAGTCTGGCAAATTTGAATTTGCTTTATTCTGACATTGCATTTAGGATGTTCGTAAAATCCTTGTATGTGCGCAGCTGGACTAGGCATTTTTCAGTTGGTGATTTTTGCTAAGAACTGCTATATTTTAATTCTTCTTCCTTTCTGAGGCTCTATCTTCAAATTAAATTTCTGCTTTCATCCTGACTAGGTTAACTGGACAGTCTCCACTGATCTAGTCTCAACTAACCGAATCTTAACAGCCTGTTTGAAATCCGGCAGCTGAAATCCAAGTTGGAAGCTACAGTCCACTGCCAATGGGGATGGTGCTCTGTTTTAGCAGTGCTTTGTCATCTATTTTTTATTGTGTGTATAGGAGGAACCCTCAGAGTCCTGTTGCCTGTTTTTTCCCTGATGCACAGGGTTTCTGTGAAAGATGGCAGATTTTTTTTTATTCTTGAAGAACGTGCTGGCAGCTTCTTTCCGAGTCCAACAATAAACAACCCTATCCTCTCTTGTCTCTTAGAGAAGCATTTGCTCAATGTGATTCCTTATTCCAACCAGGAGGATGATGTGGATCCTTTGCCTCTTAGTGATGCCTGGTAAATGCTCACTTGAGACAGTTTCTTTTTACTTTTGCAGTTCTTTATGTCCCACATATCATTTTGTGGTGATCTCTTTCAAGTCAGAAGTGATCTTGAATACATCGACCTAAGTAGCCTTGCCGATGAAGGTTTGTTGGAATGCAAACACTAACGTAAGATTATGCCTTCTCTTTGACACTGTAGCTGTGGAACATCCACAGCGATGTGCATCAAGCAAAGGCGCCAGGAGGGTATAGACAAATCAAAATGTGTTAGAGATTCAAAGAAACTCTTCTGGCTGAAGCAGAAAATATATACAGGAAATATATATGTTAGCTAAACATCAGTGTAGAAACATGCAGAACACGGTAACAGATTACAAACAGCATAGCAGTTAGAGTGGACATAACGGAATGAGAGGAAGTACCGATGGCCTTTTTCCTCATGCCAAAGTTGTCACAGAAGACTGATTGATGTTGAAACTGGTGATCTCCTAAAGAAGCTTGGATTTGATGAAACAGGACATTTTGATGAAATTTTATTTAATTGACAGTACTTTGAAATGCTTAAATAATAAGCTAAAGTTTCTGGCTTCAGAGAACATTTGACAGAGCAAACTAAAATTTGTAGTTCGAATGTCACCTGAGATATTTTAATGAAAAATACAGTAACCAGGACATTAGTTGACATTCTCAGGTTTGGAATAATTCCTAACACTTTCTGATAAGGAAGCCTCAAGTTTTTAGAACACTATGTCGTTCAAAAGCAGTTGTTGGATGTTCTGCTGGGTTTCATTTAATCCCTGGTTGGACTTGTTCATCTCCATTTAGTAGAAATACACACAGACCAAAAATAAGCAAGGGATGTGCTATGATTACCATGTTAATCCAAGGGGGTTTATTGTTATCCTGTTTTCACTCACTCTTTCTTGCATATGCACATTGTCCCAGCTTATGCAACTGAGCACTTCAATGAAAGGGCCTTTCTTTTGTTACAGTTTGGTATGTTTTGTATACCCATTTGTGATGGACATTACAGTGATTCATACACAAATACACTTTGCTCAAAGAGAGTAAAATATAAAAAAAGAAAGTATTATGACATTTGCTTCTTTTCTCCATATTTAGTTAAAAGGTTAAATGTTTGTACTGCTGGAGTTCCTAGGGACTCCTGATCTTAGCCCATGGACCCCTTATATTAAGCACTAAACAAACATATAGTAAGAAGATAATCTCTGCCTCAGAATTTAGGGCTGGGGACAAGTGCAGGGAAAGCCAATAAATCAGGATTTGTTGAATAAGAATAATGAAACAAATTAATCTATTCCTACACCACTATGTATTTTATCTGTTTTGTATTTGCAATTTAAATTACAGTTCTTAAATACTTAGTGCTGTAACAAAAAGCATGATGTTACAAAGCTAAATTCTTCAAAGGTGTTTGAGTATTTTATGGGCACTTTCACTGTGAAACTTGCATCTAATTCCATAGCATCGTTTAAACATATATTATCACTGTGTTTCTGCCTCATCAAAACTAATAAACTCTCTTTATGAGCCATGAATAAGGATCACAGAGAAGGAAATGGATTATGTTAACGATACCTTTTCGTAAGTATTTTTAAAAAGCTTTGTATGCTGTATAAAACCCCTGATTCTCCTTTAGCTAACTAACATGTAAAGGCAGATGGATGCTTCTGCATGTAAGCAATGGCTTGAGGCAAATAGTCCCAGAACATGCCTTTGAGAGGAACTAGTATCTGTAGCATGTCTTCCAGTTTGAAAAGCTCAGTCTATGCTGGAATACTTTATTTTCTCTGCTTGACATTTTGACTGGGATCACCCAGCAACCCGTTCTAGTACCCTCAGTGTTAGTTCATGCTTAGAGTCCTTTATATTGATGCTGCCTGTTCCACATATGCAACATAGTTCAAGGTCCCAGCGATCTCATGACAACGAAGACAAAGAGTGACAATTTATATATATATATACTCTAGGCCGAATGTAAACACTAGTTGTTATTGCAGGTACTTTTAAGAAACAGTTAAAACCCTGGAAGCGGCCAGCGGAAATGGCAGTGACCTCTAGCACAGACTCTGGCAAAATTCAAAAATTTCTTTTTATGAAAAGAGCATAAATAACAAGATAAATCTCATACACAAAGCAACACTGGCTCTGAGGTGGCAAAACGGGAAGAGCTGGGCAGGGGTCTGGATTTTTATATTTGATTCCTTCTGTAGTTGGAGTAACATGACTGCACTTTCAGAGTAGCCAGAACTGTTGGGAAGGAATGAAAGAAATGGGTAGTCACTACTGTTAAAAGAAAGGGTGACAACACATTTATAACTGGCTGACAAAACTGCTCTGTTGATAAAGAGCTTTTCATGCACATTTGATATTTCTGCCTCCTGAAGAAAATTTACCAGTGACTCTCTGAATGGAATTGTTCAGTTTTCTAAGCTGAAAGAAGCCATAAATATAACTTTATGACTATTCAGAAATTTAGTGAAAGCAGAAGTTTTCCACAGACATGAGAGATGATGGTGTAAAATTGGGGCTTATTTTATTTTTCTGATTCCATTTGTTAAGTCAGATTTGTAAAGATGAAGCATTCGGAAGAAGATTCAAGTTAGTAAATAACAGGAACGATTATTTTAGTCAGTTTGGTGAGAAAAATAATCTATTGCGGATCCATGACAATTTCAGTCAAAAGCTTAGAACAAATACAAAATTCAGAAGTTTTTGGAATAAATTCCACCTTATTGAAATAATTTCCGCTTTTTTAATTAAAAAAAACAAAACAAAACAGCAAAGGAAGTAAAAGGCTATCTGCTCTGCCTTGGCGATGTAGCTACCAAATTTAGGCTCTGAATACATGCGATTACATCATCGGGAATCTATAACGTGAGACCTCAGGGCGTCCCAGTCCTGGTTTGTGCTCGGGGGAGACGAGCACCATGTTCACATATGGCTGTTGTCCGTATATGGCTGGAAATCCCAGCGCTCACAGCCTCCCGGTCGGCCCCTGCGCGGTGCAGCTCGGCCCTCGGCGCGTAACCGGGACGGGACGGAGCAGCCACAGCTTGCTCCGCCAAGAGCCTTCCTCCAGGAATGTCAGGAATTGGAAGCTATTGGCTAAAGGCACACAGCAGCAGCTGCATGTGTTTCTTTAAGAAAGAAATTTGGGTATCTTCAAAACAGACATGTGCTGCTTGGTTATGCGGGTGGATGATGATTTGTTTTCAAGGATATCAAATCCTTTAAACAAGAGGTCAGCTTTTGTATATCTATTTTTATTGTTTGCTTCTTGTATACAAACTAATGTTGTCTGTCAGCCCCACTGTAGCAGATATCTATTTCTGAAATAATTTTAATATTTTTGAATCTAACAATAATCACAATGACAAATCATTTGTTCTTAGAGTCAACTTGGGGGAATGGCAATTCAGAATAATAAGTGATAAGTTTAAAGACCGATTTTTTTACTGGCTTGCTGTGAAAAACAATCAATCAAGATAATGAGTGATTCATGTACATGCACGGTGCTGGACAGTCAATAGTGAGGAAGGACTACAAATTTGCTTCCAAGTCACGATCCATTCAGAAGGTGAATATCATTTGACAGTGAAAAAAGAAACAAAAATCTTTAACTTTGTTTTTTTGAAGAAATGTTTACATTAGTAAATGGATAGATTAAGTCACCAAGAAGTGTAAAACTTTGAGGCTGCCCATAAACAGGGAAGTGCTCAAAGAAATCCAAATACATTTTCAGTGTCTTACAAAAGCGCGTTTCTCTGGCTGGCTCAGGGCTTGTTACTGTAAGTGCTGAGCACTCCAGCCTACAGGCAAAGGGCACTAGTCCTATTAACGTCAATGGTATTAACTCTGTGTGTAAATCTAAACAAGCCCCAAAATTCTCTGAAGATTTGCCACCTTGCAAGTTCAAGCATTTGCAGCAGCTATGATGCAAACTGTAGTGTATATGTACAGCCCAGGACTCAGAGAGAACTGGATAAACTCTTGGCCAAAACCAGTTTTTCTGTCCTTTTCTGCACTGGCATTATCCACAGAGAGGATTTATGAATTAAGACCGTACTCAAAGTTAGTGGTTAGTGAGGCACACATACACTGCTCCTTTCTCATCTCAGTATGTAGCATGTATTTCTAGAATATAATTTCTTCCCTGATGGGAGACTTATATTCAGTCTACATGTTTTTTGTTGTCTGGCAAGTTGTCTGTCAAAGACAAGATTCTGCATAAAAAAGCATAGTACTCCACCACCACCTCTGCATGAATGCATCTTTAATTATGCATTTAACAACTGGAATATATAGATAGGATAGCAGAGCATAGCTATACTCCCTGAATCGGGTACCCACTGCAACTGCCTTTTGCAGACTGTGATGGTTTTACTTCTTTACTCTGCAACTTCTAGGCTGGTGTCAAATTCAGGTGTTTCCTCCCTCGCTTTTGAATCACAAAAAACCCACAAAAGAGTCCACGAATGTCTAGTGAAGATTCAGATATAGTAAATCTTGCTATGATTGCTCTGGAACGCTTTAATTGGAACAGCGTTTTTCTTCAAATCCTAAAACCGGTATTACCTAGGGAAGAAGCTGACAGTACAGCTGTTCTCACAGAAATCCAATGCACCTTTACCTAAGTTTTTTTCCTACATTTATACATATATGTGTGTTTGTGAGTGTACGCAAGCATTTTTCGGTGTGTGCATATTTCTGTGTGTAGAGTATAGCTGAAAGGAGATGACATTTTAGAGGCTTTTGCTTTACCACAGAGGTAGTATATAGTATTCTTTGCTTATACAAACTGTGACCCAAGATCTGACCTAGGGTTAAAACTTCAACGCATACCCAGATACCTAAAAAATAGCTTTATTTTAACTGGTCTGATACAGTGCCAATTTCTCATCATTTGACTGGAAGCCAGGTATTTTCCAGATTAGCCAAAGGGTGTTTATGTGCCCAATTATAATGAAAAAATTCCATTTGGTCAGTAGCATCACATTACAAAACCATATACATAAACACATACATGTACGTATGTGTTGACTGTAAATATTACAGTCCCAATTTCTGTATGGCCAGTGGTTTGAGGAAACTGATTCTTACTTCTGGGATGAAAGTATGTATTTCACAACCCGTCTTCACCAGAACTATTTCTTACTGAAAATCTCTGATTACACGGGGTTCCCTCTGAGACAGGAGAACAGTAGGCCATGAATGATTGAAATTTCACTAGCTGCACGGCTGAAATAATCAAATGCTCTTTATTGTTAGCTTTTGTTTAGTTTGACAGACCAAAAAGAGGCATTAGGGAACTGTTATTTTTATTTACTTAATTATGAGAATAGAAGCCAGGTTACATCAACTTTGTCGTCTCTCTTTTCATTGGGAGAAATTAATGCAGTTTATCGTTTGTTAATAGAATGGGGAAAAATTAACACACAATCCTTTATAGCAGAATAGTCTCACGTGTTTTTCATTTTCTGATTTGGAAACTCACTGAAATATTACCGCTGGCATGTTATTAAAAAGACTGATATGTCTTTGAAGTGGAGTGCAGCCTATGTCATCATCTTTTACCAAATAACAGTACAAATCCTGATTAAACACTTTTCATTAATTTTCTTTTAACAGGCTTCACTTTTAGAGTAGGAAAAAAGAATGCAAGGTAATGATTTGAAAAGATAAAATACCACATGCTATTTTGCAGGAACTCTACGGTAACTCTAACGGAACATGCTAACTCCACAGGAAACCACAGTAACTAGGCAATAATTTGTGTCATCACTATCTCTGTTATCTCTTGATAAATATGGAAAGAATATTGCAAAGGTCTCACTAGACATATTCTTTTTATTCAATGAAGTGAAATACCTATGAAAATTGATGCTTCATTTTGCATTTTCTTGTGATAGCAAGTTGCAAGGTTTTATATTTACCAAAGTTTGCTGTTGCAAATCTAACCATCTCCTTACAACTTGGGAAGAGAAAGAGCTGTCTGTTCCTTTTTGTGTGTGTGCACTGACACATGCATGTATCAAATACCTTATTCTTCTCATATGCTTTCTCAATCAGCTGCTCCTGGCTACTGAACGATATAGGTTGGATATCAATTCTGTATATTGGGAAGGAATCTTATCTGCTTTGTTATATAGACAAAGACATGGATGAACGAGCCAAAGGAAAAGAGAGAACGCTGTTGCATCCACCCATATGCTAACTGCATGATTGCACAAGATGCCAGAGTTTTTGTTGGGCTGCTTTGGCTACATGTCCATCCAGCTTGCACCCTCCCAGCATTCTGGCTCAGTGGTATTGACAATACAGCAAAGAGAAGATAACAGAGTCCAGTAGCTCCAGAGGTGCAACTTTAGGATTCTTTAATATTTGTAGTATAACTGAGACAGAAAATGTCAGAAAGTGTCATTACAGGAACAATAACGCTGGAAAATGTTCTAGATTTGTAAGTAGTTCTGGAGTACGGGTTTCTTAACACAGCAGGGCAACACATACCATACATATTCATGCATGTAACTGTAAGATGAACACAGAAACACAGAACTATGTAGGTTGGAAAGGATCTCTGGACTTCATCTAGTCCATTATACTGCTTAGAGCAGGATCATTGTGCAGTACTTTTTAACAGCATCAGCAAGGCATCTTTTAAATCAGGCCCAAAGACCACTTCCATGTCAGACCAGTTCTATAAAGAGTATTAATGGGTAAACTATTTTCTCCATAGTCAAGAGATCCAGAGAACACAAGAACATTACTAAAGTGTTAAAATACTAATGAGGAGTAAAACAACTGAGAAATTGCTACTGCTATCTTGTTGCTTCTGAGCTACGATATAGTAAGTAGGTAAAAAACAAACTCAGCCTGTGTCTAGGAGTAGTATCGAAGCCAACAGTAAAAATATAGAAGCTCTTACTGGTTGTTAAAAGGCAAAACAGCAGACAAACGACATAACATCAGCCTCCCCGTGTACCAGATGGAGCATAAGTTGTGACTACTTCAACAAAATAAGGGACACCTCAGATGCATAAGAATAGCTATCCATTCTACAGTATAGATTATTTTTATACCATCTGACAGAATTAAAATAATCTATGATGACTTTGGGTAGAATAGTAACCTTTTTCATTGTTTAGGAATGTTTGGGATACACTAATAATGGGAGAAATCCAGATGATCTTAGACAGTGGCATGGAATAGTAGTTTGTTATAGGCCTTTTATAGATTTGGCTGCTTCTCTTCATGTAGTAAAATACAAAAACAAAAAGGTCTGGAACACACATCTGTAAAATGGTTATTGCCTTTAAATGTTGGTTGGGTACAATGCTACAAGAAGATAATAAAAAACTATAAAACATCTGCTCTTATATGAGATCTTACTCCAGAAATTGCCAGAGTTGCCCAGAGTTGAAGTTTAGTCAAACTTTTTCCTTCTACCTGCTCAAAAGCTACAAAATATGAATAGAACTGCAAGGATAAGGGGAAGCCAAGAAAGTTTTGTCTTCAATTTTCCATACATTTGTCCTTTATTTCTTGGAAATGCAGGTGATCTCACTATAAATGTATGGTAAACAGCAGCTAATAAAAATATCTACATACATCCATCTGGTTTCAATATCAAAATGACATTTATATAACATACAGTGACTTTATGACTCAATGGAAGATAACTATGATACTGAAATAAGGAGTATTACAATGCTATTTTTGAGGATTAATAAACAGATACATATTTTTTAAAAATTTGGTCTGCTATTCTGAGTAAATCTGGAATAGCTGCTGATCCCGTTCATTACTAATATTTGCTTCATACTGAAGAATTGAAATACATGCTGTACTCCTCTGTTCACCTCAGCTCAGAAGCAACATTTCTCAAATTTGACATCATACGTAAATCCAAAAAAAGCTGGATGCTTTTAGCTTAGTCTATCTTATTCTGTACTATTTTATTTTATGAGGAAGTATGCACATCAAAAAAGAACTGCTATTCTTAGTGACTGTACTGCAGGTTACATTGAGGTGCCATCTCCTCTGCCTCCAAGTTTACCTCTCTTTCCTCTCCTGTGTTTTGTCAGAGAATGATGTATGGTTTTAGTGCTGTGCATCTGACTTATTTTTGCAGCACCTTCGTCCTACTGGAAGGTTAAACATGGAGTAGGAAATATTTGTTCCCAAAAAGCAGAAACTGAGCTTTTCCAAAAGTTTGTAATGTAAGAAAGAAATTCTCTCCCTTTTACTGTGGTTTGTTGAAGCTTGTTTTCTTTCATGTTTTATAATAAGCCACGGCATCTAATGATGCCTTCAGTAAACATCACTAACATTTTTTTCCTCTTTAGATGCCAATGATTAATGTTTTCTATGTATTCAAAGAATTTGTTTTATGCCACAACCACCACTACAGCTTCCCACAAAAACAATTCCTAGTTAAACCCTCCGTTTACTCTAGCATTTATTCGATGATCAGAAGTTGTCTATTGTCTTCAAAGCAACAAAGTGAGCATGTTCATCAATTAATGGATATATTTAGATATCTTTCTTCAAAACTTCACCTCCTTTGGTTAGTAAGGAGAAAAGAGACTTTTAAATCCATCCCAGCAATAGAAGCTGAAAACAGTTTCTTTGGATGAAATGCTGCTCATTTTTAAAAATAGACTGGTAAAATGAGACAGACATGCCAGGGCACTGCAGTTAGGCCACAGTCAAGGCCATGATGTGGTCTCATTTGCTCTGTTAGAGAGCAGTGGCCTCAGGGTTCATCAAGGCAGGAATAACTCCCATGGACATTTCCAGGCCAAATGTATCAGGTGTTCGTGGATGAAGACCTAGGCACAGATGACCAAGTGTTGCCATCTGCACACATCTGATATTCAAACGTGGTGTAATTTATCATGTTAAGCAGGTGATATGTTCTGGGAAAACAAAATACCGCGCTTCTTCGGTGCATCCTGACCTTTTCAGCCAGCCTTTCGATGGGGGCTGTGGCACAGACTAACAACGTCTTCCTCACCTGACACGACAACTTCAGTGCCTCTTTCAGAAAGAGTTTCTTTACAGTAAATGTGTTCCTGTTTTTTCCAGTAAATCCAGTAATGACAGAAATTAATCTTTTCCAATCTGTTTTCCTAGATGCCTGAGTGTAGAGGGAGGAATTTAAACACAAACCAGAGCCGTTGTCTATTCATCAGGGAAACATTTTATATACACAGTTAGGATTCCTTTACCAAGCTTGTACATTAGTATATTCAATTTACGTTCTGCAGAGCTCATTTCCCAAATGTTGCACAGTCCAGTGTCATTTCCCTGACCTTGTTTTTCTTTTAGGATGTAGCAAAAGAGTAAAAGCTTCTCATCTCCCATATTAACTGACTGTTTCCTTTCTGTCAGGGCAGAAAAACCTACAGCTCATCAGCCTTTACTTCATATGAGTTACTATATAATTTTTTGGGATATTAAAATTAGATGCCACAAAGAAGTAGGAACATGTGTAGCCTGCTAACAGTGTTTGAAAGGTTCCTTCAGTCCTCAAGAAAGAATAGGGTTCTCATAAATGCTCTATGGCAACTAATAAAAAGAATGTGCAAAACGTACAAACAAGAGCAAAGCCAGGATGAGGCCCCGACATGTTGGGTACTATGTCCTTAGCCAGAGAAAACTTCCACTGGCTTTCATGCACTAGAGAGGATATGTGCAGTGCCAGTTTATAATCTCAGCTGCACCAGTTCACACTCCCGAAATGACATTTTTTCAGCTACTGTTAGAGTTAAAACTGATTTCAAGTAACAAGGACGCTTATTTCAGGCATGTGATTTCAAAAGGTTTCAGCAAACACTACTTTAAAGTAATGGGATTTTCATCTAAAAGAGGCAGAGAGCAAAAGAGTTAACAGATTTTCCACTTATTTTCGTCAAGCTCAGTGGCAAGTAAGCTCTCAGCTCAGCTGTCAAGCAGACAGCAGCTCAGCTCTGAAATGATGGAAGGTGGAACCTGTTCATTTCCTTGCATGCCTCTTTATGGCCAACAGTTCATTCTCTAAAAATACAACTGTGGAAAAAGTTAGAAATGTTTCGATTGATTCAGGTCTCCCTTGTAAATCAGGAATTTACTCTACTGATATAAACAAAGTCTCAGCATTATGCAGTTGCTTAAATCAGACTATAACTGGTACTCTACATTTATGTTAGCCTGAATAGTCTTACAGTACTTTAACATTTTAATTCAGCAGTATTCGTATTTTGCATTGCTTTGCAGGACTTTATATCTAAAAACTGCAGCAAGGATTTTATCAGGAGGACAGAAGGAGTTAATATTGAAATGCAAATTATTACAACTGAAAGGATGTTCTCCAGATTCAGTTACTTTCCGTGATTTATATCCTAAAAATAAAAATGAGTAGCTGAAAATAATATGTTACAACAAAACCCAATAACTTTGTCTCTCTTATATTCTCAGTCTTTGTTGTTTTGCTTGGAGACTTGATACATGGAATTTTATCTATAAATCAAACTCTTGGAAATAAACTTGCTGAAATCACAATCAGAGTCAAATATTTATGTGATGATTTTTGTGAGAAGTTCAGTAAATATGTTGTCATCAGCTAGATTCTCAAGAAAACATCCCAGGTTCTTTTTTCTTCAACTTGGAAAAATATGATTCAGTCATGGACAAGAAAATTATGCTTGACAAAACAGCTACCTAGCAGGTCTGCACAGGAGCACCTTCACCACGCTGCCCAGTTTTTTAAAACTTTCATAGTGTGCTCATATTCCTTTGACACTTCCCACAGTTGACACGTGGGCAGTCTTTTACAGACCTCCTCTGTCTTCCTTCCACATATTGATCCCATTTGTTCCTTTTTATTATTCTCTCCTCCCTATGCTTTGTGTCATTTAAGCTTCATGTTTTCTTGCTTTTTATCTTAATCACCCTGCCTTCTCCCAGAAGCAAAAATTCAGATCCCATTTCCATACCATTCTTTTATTATCTTCTCACATAGTTTGTCCTCACCTTTTTCCTTCCAAATCTTCCCTTCTCAACCATTCCTGTTCCTACTTCCATATCTCTCTTATCTCCTTTCCTCACTTTACACCTATCCATTTCTCTTGTCTTCCCTTCTCTGGCTGTGTCTTAGCTGCTTGCTGCATGACTAATAAAGTTTTAGTTATCCAGATTTTCTCCATAGCTTATTCTTTTTAGTGCCTGGCTCTGAGAGCGATGAGATCCATTTCTTTCCTTGTTTTTTTATGGCATTGCTTTTGCAGCTACCCTGTCTGGCTTAGGTGTGCTTCTCCCTTTATGTCTTCTGCCATGGATCAGATCTTGCTTGTTTAGGTACTGGTATGTAGTGCCAACAGCCATTGTTCTGATACTGGCTGATTGTTTCCTTTCAGTTCTCCAGCAATCTCTCTCTTCGACAGCCTCTCTTTTCCCACCCCTTATCTTCTGAGGTGTTTGGGTCCTCATTTTCTACTTCCATACACTGGCTCGCATGCAACCAGTGTTCCTAGGGACCAGTGCAATATAGGTAAACACATGGATGCATAAATACATAGCATACATCATATTTCACTATGAGGCAACAATAAGCTGCCATTTAAAAAATTTTTCTCAAAAGTCACAAATGCCTGTGAGTTAGATATAAATTAGAATTTAGAGCACACAGGAAGTGTGAGAGATTAAGAGGCTTTGCACTGAGCGTTTTACAGAGATAGGCAACCTTGGTCCATGCTGGAATCCTCCCAGTTTTTGTGGATTATCTGAATAGCAAGACAAACAGGAATTGATTTGATATCATTTACAAACAAGGAGTGAAAAGGAAAGGAAAAAAGTAAAACTGAAATGAAAACCAGTAGTCTGCAAGTCTGTGTAGTTGCATTCAAAGCTTTAACTGCATGGTCGGTGAAAACCTCTGCTCACGTTCAGCTGCTGACAAAAAAGCGAATAAGATGCCAGATTTTATAAGGAATGAGACAAGAATGAATGTGGAAAAATACACAACTCCATGGTCTAAAGCAATGGTACAGCTTCACCTGAAACATTGTGCTTAATTTTGCACATTGCATCAAAAGAAGGTTGCAGGATTATAGCAAGTCTAATAAAAAGACAAGAGTAAATAAACTCATCTTTAAAGTTTATGGTCTGCACAGATTCAGAGTGGTGGTTGTATTTGCAGGGACAGAAACCAGTATCTTCATCAGAACCTTTCCTAAACATGAGTGTAGTGCAGTCTGGATGGTTAGGTCTTTACACACGCTATTAGTCTGGTGAGGTCTAAAGAGAACTTAAAGATCCTTTGAGAGAAAAGGTGCTGTATAAATGTTGGTTAAAAAACTCTGCATACTGATAATAGTTATCTTAATTTTGTTATTTTTTCAGATTTCCAGTGAAGGAACAGCTACTGGCTGTGTTTAACTCTGCATATTTACATAAAGTTTTTTCATGTTACTCCTCATTCCTAAGAAATAAAGCATGCCTGTTTAGAAAAATTCTGATGCACATTCCTTTAAATTTTCATCTTTAACCTCTTCCTTGCTTTCTAATTATATTACACAAATACAAAGTTAAAAAGCACAGTGAATCCATATAACTGAGGCGCAGGCAACTGCATCATATTTATTCTCCTTGTGTTCCCATTGTTTTTTTCAGAAACTCACTCCTTTGAGAGTCAGAAACTTTTTAACTTCCAGTCTAAATTCATGCTGTATTCTTCATATTGTATGTCTCTCTCTTCCTCACTGATGCTTATTCTGGCTATGCTTCAAGAAAATAACTGTACATCTTTTCTACTTTTGTTTCACTAGATTCACTAGATGTTTAATTTTGTCCTGGTTCCCCAAGTTTCCTCACACATGAGGGAAACAGAAGTGTACACATTTTCCATTTTGTATTTGGTATCCCAGTGCTGTGTGCAAAACATTAATACTTTCTCTTGAAAATGCCTCTCCTTGTACATCCAAAGATGGCCTTGACTTTTTTTTTCCTAGAGATTTAGTCATCCTGTGATTGATTAATACAAATTATTTTTTCATCTTCTTTTATTTGCTTGAACTTTATTCCAGCCCACTCGATTAGGCATTTCAATGCAGGCCACAGCAGTTCAGCTGACATACATTTATTTTTAACTAGTAAGCCTTGTATGGGAAAGTTCAGGGCTGGCTACTTTCTGTTAGTCACAAGCCCCCTGTGGATTTTATTAATAAATTGTTTGTTGTTGCCATAAACCCCAAAATCATTGACAATATTAAATCACTAACTCCTCTCACCACTTCTTGTCTGTCAGCAGCTGAAGTACTAATTCTGCCTGCTAGTAGTTGAACACTTGTTTTGTAACTGCAACTACATTTTACTGATAGCAAAGTAACTAATAGAGTTCTACTAATTTGCAGGTTTCCTTCAACAGTCCCTATGAACTCTGCCTAGCCAAAACATGGAAAAAATCTTCCATTTTTTCTCTAACAAAACTTGTAAGAACTAATGTGTCAATGATGCATGGAATTTTATGGATTTTTAACATGTAAAAGAGAAACCAACTGCACATGCTTGAAAGTCTAAAGAAGTCTCTTAAGGTCTGGAATACAGAGAAAATAACCTTAGCCTGTGTTTGTTTGCATGAGGAATGGAAACTAGTGTACAACATTTCAGATAATGTTGCCTCCTTAGACTTAGAGTGACATTTTATTCAGTGTCTTCATAGACATAAATGATACAATAAATAAAAAAAATTATCCTAAGAGGAATCCTAGTAAACATCTGTTGCATTTTGGACTTGAAGTCAGAACAACAAAGACATCAGCACAGCTGTAAAACGTCACTTAAGTAGCAGGCCCACGGATTCCTTTCTAGCTGAGTCAATTAATAGGTAATGACTGCATGTTTAATCACAGGTTGAGAAGTTGTGAGCGACAAACAGTACGAGTTGCCTAAGGAAAGAGAAATCCTACATTACAGGAGGTGGTGTAAAAGTACATTCTGAGAATTTCTGATTCCCCAGTGAATAAGTCACAAATTTTCTAGCAGGGAAGGTTGAGTCATCCTGTTCTGAGTGAACTAAACTTTGTTTGGGAGAAATCTGTGGCTTGTAATTGTTTGTTTTTTCATTTGTCATATCATCATTTTCCATTTGGATTGGCACCAGAGATGGCAGTTTGGAGATAGAGAGCGAACTTATAGCACTTGCAATTTGAGCAAAGGAAATAAAATTAATCACTTTCTTTATGCCGGATTTCTGATCTTACTACTACAACAGGAAAGTTCAAAAGCTGATTAGGTAAGACCAAATGACACAGGCAGAGTATTACTGGAAGGTAAATCTTTTAAGGTTCACGCCTAAAAATAAAAACTCTATTAAATAGCATATTTATGTTTGAAGAATTCATCAGATTTAGAATCTGATTACATTCCATAGCTCATGAAATTACAATAACTGTATGCAAGATACAAAAGTACAAAGATCAAATAAAGAACATGGTACCACAGTAACTGAGAAAAAGGTCTAATTCAACCTCTTAGCAGTGGTGAAGAGTTTGAACTTTAGTTTCCAGCTTCAGAGGCTCACATACATTCCAGTAATGGCCATTAAAGACATTTGCCTAATCTAAGCAATCTGGACACTAACCAATATTGTCTAAGACACCCCTAAGAACAACAGTTTAAATCAGTCTTGATTAAAAAATCCTTACAATATCCCCCTACAAAGAGGCAGAGTTGGATTCCCTCTCAACATTTAAGCATATCCTCATAACTAAAATGCACACTGAGGAATGTTGCACAGTTATGGCCAAATATGATCCCTCGATACCATATTGGTAGGAGGCAAGTTTTCACTGCTGTTGCCCTGTGCTCTTCTTGCTAGACGCAGAAATGATTTCTGAGGTCTTTCTGGCATGTTTCACCAGGACCATATTCAGTTTAAAGCAAAATAAAGATGTTAAAACAGAAAGTTAGTTTGTCCTGTATTAAAAAAGGCAGAAGCTATCATAAATTTTATAATTAAACTATGTTGAAAATTTTCTAAGCATTTTTTAATGTTTACTTGTCCCTTTTTTTACAGTGCATGTTTTCTTTGTAGAGGGAGAATCTCTAGTGCTTTGGTTCCAAACGTTCCAGCCTTAAAAATTACAAAGGGTAGATGTGGCAAATGCTCAAGATCTCCAAGATCTAATATAGCTTTTTCAAAGATAGTTTTACAACCTGTTTTTTCTAATGATTTATAAGAATCTGCATCAAACTTCCTGGCATTCACAAAGAATGAGGAGTTTGTAAGCTTAAGTGTTCATGGTCAGTTTGGACAGGGCTTTGTGTAACCTAATTTAATGAAAGATGTCCCTGCCCACAGTAGGGGGGGTTGGAAAAAATGATCTTCAAAAGGTCCCTTCCAACTCAAACCATTCTATGATTCTATGAAGTCCAGAATAGGACAAAAGAAATACACACCTTTCTGCCTTTCACTCTCTGGAATCAAATATTTCAGGACCAGGCACATGAAATTACGAGAGTGATATTCAATATGGAAGGGAAAGGAAAGAAACCTCTTCCAGGTAAGATTTATTATTCTGTTTCTTTAAATCACTGATATTTGAAGCAAGCACTTCAAAGATTTAGAAACTGAAGACTCTCCCAAGTAGACAACTCCCTGAGCAAAGGTCAAGGGAGGTGATTCTCCCCCTCTACTCCACTCTCATGATATGCCACCTGGAGTACTGCGTTCAGCTCTGGGGCCCCCAACGTAAGAAGGATGTCGATCTGTTGGAGGGGTCCAGAGGAGGGCCAGGGAGATGATCAAAGTGCTAGGACACCTCTCCTATGAGGACAGGCTGAGAGAGTTGGGGTCGTTCAGCCTGGAGAAGGGAAGGCTCTGGTGAGACCTTATAGCAGCCTTGCAGTAGCTAAAGGGGGCCTACAACAAAGCTGGAGAGGGACTTTTTACAAGGGCATGTAGTGGTAGGGTAAGAGGTAATGTCTTTAAACTGAAAGAGGGTAAATTTAGATTAGCTATAAGGAAGAAATTCTTCACTATGAGGGTGGTGAGGCACTGGGACAGGTTGCCCAGAGTTGTGGGTGCTCCATCCCTGGAAGTGTTTGAGGCCAGGTTGGATGAGGCTTTGAGCAACCTGGTTCAGTGGAAGGTGTCCCTGCCCATGGCAGGGAGCTTGGACTAGGAGATCTTTAAGGTCCCTTCCAACCCAAACCATTCTATGATTCTGTGAAAGAGCAAGCACACAACTAAAGAAATGCAATGAATCTTATTTATCGCCAACTCAGATGTTTAAGCTTATGCTGCCTGCAAGCCTATATGTGGAATATAAGATATCAATGGCAGTTTCCACCGTAGGCTGCAGGAGTAAATCCAGTGATGTCAAAAATACAGCACATTTTATAACTGAAGTAAACACATTCTAAGGAAAAAAGAAAATTAGCAGTTGTGCAAATGTCATACTATTAACTATTGTTTCAGCAGAGTGGTTGAGGGGTCCAAGCGACGCTTTGGCAAAGCCCTTGCGTGGAGGGCTGGCTGCCAAGAGCAGCTGTGCAGTGACAAGCCTGGAATGTCCTCTGAGTAAGACTGGCTGCAAATCTCTGAGGACTGTGGGAGTGGGAGTTTCTTGAATAGCTTGAGAAATATGAAAAGCCCCATTCAATAATAAAAAAAAAAAAAAATTAAACTTAGTCATATAAGAAGGAAACATGAAAATAACCTTGTAACAATGTTGCTGTTTATTCATCCTAGAAAAACAAATTTCGTGTGTGTTCAGTATACTTCCTCTAAGGTTCACTTTTTCCAACGGGTAGCTTTATGAGGCCGGGGTTCAAATAGCATATCAAAATTTAGTAGGTTAAGTTGCATTCAGGATTCTGACCTTTCTATAACAAAATATAGTTTCATATTCCTACACAGTATAACATAGCATCGCAACTTCCTTACTGGCTGGAATTCGAACTTTCCATATATTTCAAAGTGTTGCTGTGCTGTGTGAACTCCTAATTCTGCTCTCTAGGCTCAGTACAAGGGGTCACTGACTGAGTAATCAGGTTAATCACTGTAACATCAGTATAAATCTACTTCTCAGATATATAAAAACAACTTCTGTACTCATGTCCTGCTTTGCTGTTTTGAAATCTAGTAAGAGAACACGCATTTCAGCCCAAAGCTATCTTCAGAAAAAAATTTACATCTATACCACAAAAGCCTTTTGAAAAGAAGCAAGACAGAATAATGGAGAATGTATTTACCTGGAGTGTTCCACCAACTCATATTTTTAACTATATCACATACATTTAAGTCAAAATAGAAATGAGGCAGTAACTGGGCAGTCCTGAACAGAAATTATTAATGTGACCATGGAAAAAAATTATTCTGGGAATGAGAAAGTTTCTGATTATCCTGGAAAGTGAAAGGACAAAAGTTCATGAGCTGCTCTTACAACATACTATGGTTTAGATACATATGTTTTAATTACATATAACAGAACATCTCTCCATCCAGAGAATGCTATGACAACTGATATATCTCAGTGTAACTGTACAGCAGCCTTGCTGAATTAGCACGAAAATATATTTGCTTGCTTTATCATATTCCCATGGGCTTTGTAGGTAAGAATCTCTCATATAAGTCCTTTCATATGCAAAGATACCTGCAGAACAGGGAGTTAGCCTGAGGCTTCACAGGTGTACAAAGATGCAAGACTAAGTAACAAAACAAAAGTCCTGTTAATGAAACAGGAACTACAGGTGTGGTACTCTTCAAACACAGACCAGATATTTTCAGGAACAAAGACCCTCATTTAGAAACTGAAGTTCAGCTGACTAAGTTCAAAACTATTAGGTACAAGTATTTAGTGCAGAGTGATCTTCCTCCTATAGGTTTCAATGAATTGTTCCACAAAACTGAATTAAATAAATTAAATTGTAGGGCATTTCTCCTACATTTGATAGAGTGATTTTAAGAAAGTTTTTCTATAAAGGTATGAGATGTGGCTTCTTTCTTAAAACTGCAACACGGTTTATTTGCAGATTTTTTTGACTCAGATGTATTTGCACATCTAAGACTACGAAGTGTAAAGTTCATTATTTCATTGAAGAGAATTGCAGTATTTCTGCTTGCCTCACCTCCTACATTCAACGCTTGGCTTGGAAGAACATTATTAGGAGCTTCCTGTGTTATAACACAGCCATCTGTAGGATAAAGCAAAAGAGTGTATAAATGATGTAGCTGTGTTCCATCTCACGGGAACAGCAGATTGAAAATATATGTCATAAATTGACCCGAACATTGCAAACCAAGAATTGAATTCTCATCAATTAAATTATTCACTACTTATGCATTTTACATTGCCCATTGGAGGGTGATAAATGAAAGCTTATCCTGAAATTGTAAAAATATATATATATATTCATGAAAATTAATAATCCATTTGACACAGTATACTTATAATGAGTCATTTCTTATAAGGAGAGATAAGAATTTCTTGTTAGAAGTTTATATATTGAAAATGTCAAAAAATAATTTCTCTCTGTATTCCACACATGATCAGTGTTTTCTGAAGGCATTGAGACTGTTAATGTTTGCAACATAGCCACACCTTACCACCTTAAATGCAAGAAAATTCCATGTTATAATATTTAATGTCATCTAATATCCAATGTCATCCTTGTTTATTCTTTCTGGCATCAGGGAGCTTTACAGGACCTGTACATCTAATAAGTTATGTATATATATGACATTCAAGATGCTGGTCTCCCAAAATGTTGACTACAACCTCATCAACATTGCCAGTTTTTCGGCACTGACATCTTCATTGCAGGTGCTACACGTGGGAAGTACGTGGTCATAGTTTCGGCTTTGCAGAGAGAACTAACTGACTTCCACACAGGATTTTGATATTTCGAAATCTGGGTTTGTTCCAGTTTGGAACAAAAGCCAAGCATTTCATAATTATCTGTGAAAGGCAATAAAGCTTCAGTGTGGGAGCAGGTCATCCCCGAGGCTTCCCCAAAGTATTGGTCCTGTGAGCACTGAGATGTCTTGAGCCCGGGTAGGATGGGGGACTGCCCCGGAAGGCTGCTCCTGACGGACCCGCTCCAGAGCTGCACCCTTCAGCTGCTGGAGCCCAGCCCCAGAGCAGCTTCCCGGCTGCCTGGCTTCTGAGGGAACCGGGGGAAAATGCCAGTGTCTCAGCAAAACATTTCAGTCTGTCTGAACTGGCAAATTTCTCCCAGAAAATGTTTTGTCAGAACTTTTCCAGTCTGTTCCCTTTGTAATTAAAGGCTTGTGTTTTACTGTAAAGGAGCTTACCGCGCTGCATGCAGCACGCGCCTGGGTAGCGGCAAGACTGCTGTCAGCTGGGTATTAAAAAAGTGGGGTGGGGAGTGGGTCCCCAGTCCTCTCCACCCCAACTTCGAACCATACAAAGTACCAAACAAATTTCCTCTTGCTTTAGAACTCCTTCCCATAACTTAAATGAAGGTTAAAATTGCTTATATACCTCTTCCACACTGGCACAGGATTCTGTGAAGAAACCACATCAGAAATGGTGTCCATCTGCAGCAGGAGCAGCGATGAGAAGGGCCTGGACCACAGCAGGCAGGCAGCAGCTGGATCCTGGCCATGCGGAGCAGTTTGTGCAACGCATGACAGAAATTCCTCCCTTGTGGTAGTGAAGGACAACTGTTTCAGCCCACCAAAAATAATTAGATACAACTTCTGTGAAACTAATTCTCATATCTTTACAAACTCTTAATGCCAGTTTATCTTTCTGGTTATTTAAGAGTGATGATTATGAACATTTGAATGTTTTTCCTTCTCACAAACTAGAAAATTGGCACGGCCCAGCAGGATGCAGACTGAAAACATGCAAGCCAGACGTGGCCTTTAGAGTCATGCAGTTTCTTCCATGTTCTTTTTAACCTTTTGTTTCATTGCTGTTGATACGTTGCGTAGAGAAAGAACAATAGAGTATGAAGTACACAAATCTTTGGGATACCCAGCAAAATTCCTCATGGACTGCCTAATGGAATACTTTTTTTGTTTTCTGTTAAAAAGTGAAAAATACTGCGATGAAACTTTTAAAAATAGAAGATTAGATTTTTCATCAAATAAATGTGGCAGTGAAAAGTGTCTCTTCTCTTGAAATCTTTTGTCTTTTTCCAGGAATACTGTTTTCATTTTTAGTTTGGGGACTGTTTTTCTTCTTTTTTTTTTTTTCCCTGAATGGAAAGTCACATATTTTAATAAGAAAAATAAAAAAAGTTTTTTTAGGGCATAGCCCTTATGCAGGCTACTGTATGATATCTGTAATGTATGGTCTATATAAGACGTATATTGGGAGCAAAACAGCCAGTCACAAACCAGGAAGCACTGGAAGACACTCTACATCAAAGGCACAATCCATCTCAGTGCAGCACGCCGCAGGACCAGCTCTCCCGAAATGCGCATTGCACTAATTTGCTGTCTACAACAGCAGGTTACAGAATCATCCCTTGCTGAGTTGACCAATACATACAACGTCGCAATGGAAACATATTTCTGCTTGTACTTCAGAACTCTCTGTGTGGGACATTGGTCAGGGTTGCAAGAGACTGAGAGCAACAAAAATAGTGCCCCATTAGCTTGCAATTGCTCACACGTGCTCGGTCAGAACTTGCTTGGCCGTGATCCGAACTCTGTGTTCCTCACACACATGTACCTATTTGTCCCCATAGGCCACACTTGTCTCTTTCTAAATGCAGCGATCGGGGAAGCAGGGTGAGGAGGGAGCACCCCACCCAGAAAAACAAACAGAGCAGAATAGCCAGAGTAATGTCAACAGACAGCCGGAGTAGACTCTGACTTTCAAGTAAGGACTTAGATTTGACAGGGCTGCACTACTGAAGAAAAAGTTTTACCAGTTTAGACATCTTTCCTCCAGGTACCCACATAACAGCAGCTTTATTTCTCTTTTGTGGGCACATATTGTGTGATCCCTCCCCTTCTTGCCCAGTGAAGATCCGCGACCTGACTTACCCACTGCTTTTCACATAGCAGCTGTGCCCTCTTACCAAAGAAAGTGCATCTGCTCTTTGACCTGATTGTGACTAAGTCTGTCAATCCTCCACAGAGCTGTGTTCAAGATATTAGCAGAAAAAAATAGCGTAAGACTTTGGGGAAAGCTCTGAGCACTTTCCATGGAGTTCAGACACTCACCTCCTAAGCAAACCCTTATTACATACCTGAGGTGGATAAAGAGAATATTGCTAACAAACAACAGTTCTCCTCTGCTATGTCATGTCAAACCACCTCACAAAGCACTGAGGTCTCTCTAGAGATGGTGGACATGGTGATGGTGTGAGTTTGGGCTTTGGTGGAATGATAGTAAATCCCACTCTCTGCCATTCACCAAAACTGGTAGTTTTACTCCTTTGCTGCACCTTTCATAGCCAGTTGTTCTTTAGATTCCCTATGAGTTTATAGTTCTTTTATGTGTTCACCTTGCTGTTTTTCGTTCTTTCCTGTCAGCTGCTTGAAGTGAGCTGTAACCTCAAGCGTGACAGCCGCCATAGGACTCCAACACAGGATCATTACAGGACTAACACACTACACTGTAGAAGTTCACAGCAAAGAACCACTGAGGAGATTTTGCGAAAGGTATTTTGCATCCCAGTGCAGCCTCAGTGAAGCTGAAAGGTAAGCGGGGTTCCTTGCCTTACAATACACTGGAGTAACGGCTGGTTTCTGCGCATGAGGTACTACCTCATGGGACTCCAGACCAGCAGGGACGATGGAGCTCAGGGATGACAGACGTGAGTAAAAGCAGTCCTCGTTATTAGATGAGAGATATTTAACTGTGAATCGCATTACTTAGATTATATGCTTTCTTCCACAGAAGTTAATAGAAGTACAAATATATTGCTTCTGTACCCCGAGATCATCTGAGCTGAAATGTGATGGATATAAATCCTAACAGGATCTAGCTGAAAAAGCTTATACCTGTGAAGTGCTTGAATTACTACATTGCTTTCCCAGAAGAGGAACGGTGTGAAGGGAGAAATATGTTAGAAAGTGTGCTAAGTATAATGTCTAAATTCTGCTGAAATGGTAAGACACAGGTAGTCTCCTTTGGCCCATCCTGTTTAATGTCTGTGACAATAAAAATGTACTAAAGATGATGTCAGACTAACATGAGAGCAAGTTTGTTCACAGAACTGTGATAGCATGCACAGGGAATCCAGAGCAACAGTGAGTCATTCTGTTGAAAGAAGGCAATGACGAGGGGATTGAAGAAAGGGAAACTGTCTATACAATTTCTTAGCAATGTAGAGTGGGAGGAAAAAGCCACCCCAGAGGATTAACTAATGCAGACTCTAAAATGGAAAAGTAAGGAATGTTTATTTGTAGGTGTCAGTCTCTTCTCCCAAGTAACAAGCGATAGGGCAAGAGGAAATGGCCTCAAGTAGCAGCAGGGGAGGTTTAAGTTGGATATTAGGAAAAATTTCTTCACCAAAAGGGTTGTCAAGCACTGGAGCAGGCTGCCCAGGGAAGTGGTGGAGTCACCATCCCTAGAGGTTTGTCAAAGGCGTGTAGGTGTGGTGCTTAGGGACATGGTTTTGTGGTGGACTTGGCAGGGCTAGGTTAACGGTTGGACTCAACGATCTGAAAGGTCCTTTCTAACCTAAATGATTCTATGATTCACCAAAACCTGTTGAGTTGAATTCCAGCTTGTCATATCTCTCCCCTCCAGCCACCCTACACATAGGAGAAGAGCACTTATCCTGACATATATCTGGGGATATAAGGAAAAAATTCAGAAAAACATGGAATAGGGACATAAAGTACCACATACTTAAACCATTTTGGATTTGTTCCAAGAAAAAACTTTTTGGCTTCATGCTCTGAGGCCCATATAAGGTAATGAAATTCTCCCCATCCTCCAAAAAAAATAATTTAAGTTATGTGAACTTAACGCAGCTTTAAAATAACTGTACCACCATTGAATCAGGACCTTGCTACTTAGCATATTAGTATTTTTCAGGCTATCAAGAAAATTCGTGTTTAAAAGAATATATACTATTGATTCTGGTGAATAATGCCAACAAACACACACACATTTCCACACAAGCACTGATAGGCTTCTTTGCCAGGATGGCTGTCGACACAGATCCAATTATTTATTATGCTGTGCAGCCTTGCTTTCTTGTGCACCCTTCTCTGCCCACCTGAACTCCTGTTTCTTATTTTCTTCTAAAATTAAATCATCACTGGGACCAGAACTAGAATCTTCTTCAAGGGTACAGAGTCTAGCTGGGTGAGTGCCCACAAAAGATCATGGCTTGTAGATGTGATAAAGACATCAGCAAGCAGACCATGAGTTGACAGCAAGGCATACATGTTCTAATGGAGATTTCTTCAATTTTTAATGACTATTTAAAACAAAACCAAACAAAATACTACTCTTCCAATGCTATAAATGACCACAATTTTCTTAAGGTGACAGATGTTTTCCAGAAATACAATAAACTTGTTGCATACTTATTAGACGTCTTTCACACTCTGAGGCATAAATCACATAAATACTTAAAATGTCTGTGGCATCTAGATATAAAATATACGATTAAAATACTAATATAGTAATACAAGTAAATATCATAAATACACTTTTGATTGTATATTAGACCATGCCTTTATAAAGCTTATATAAGATTTTCTCCAGGTCAATTTTTTATAGCTTCTGGATTTCAAAATTAGATAAGGAAAATGAGGGTGTTAGCCAAAATGCTGGAAATAGGACTTAACTGTGAGTGCACCACTTCATTATTGTATTTTGTATGACTTTTTTTTTGAAATTTTTTTCCTAATGGGTGTAAGCACTGTTACGTTATGTAACAGCAAGGATTCCCTGACAGGAAATTGCACCAGTGATGAACAACTCTGATAAGAGATTTCTACTAATGTGATAGAAATCACATTAATGTGATCATTAGTGTGAACATATTAATACTGCAAGAGAAAATGTAGCTAGTCTTGGAATTTATTATATGAGATGCTAATCTACTGGTTAAAAAAAAAAAAAAAGACATTCAGTAGGAATCCAAGTCACTAAAGGATTACTATTTAAGCAAGCGCTGCTTTTTAAACACTTGCTGAATATGCAGATCCTGAATCAGAGTGTAACCCTCTGGTGTTTTTCCTTTAAATCACGTCAATTTTTCTCTCTTTATCTAGAAAAGAAAAATGACTGTAGATTGGAAAATTTCCTAAGAGTTTCAGGGATTAAGAGAATCCATATATATCACCACGGCAAAGACAAGCGTTTCTCTGAGTTGTATGGAAATTAAGCACCTGCAGCTTAAGGCTGTCTGACATACAAAGATGTTCTGATAGGATCTTTTATTTTATTTGGCTCGTTGGCTGTGATCAATCTAAAATGCCTGAATAGCAGCTCTGTTCCTGTTCTAGCAATCCTTGCACGGTTTTTGAAAGGTTGGCATTTTAAAGGTCATGGATGAATAGGTTAATGAATAACTTTATAAAAAATTGTGTTTGTTTAAACACCTATGTAGCTTTGGAAATCTCAGTCATGCTCCTCTCTCCTGCAGGTCAACTTTTTTCTGCTTTGTTTTTTATCTTCTGTGGGTAGAATTACTTTTATCTTCTTCACTAAGCCATGAGTTTCACAACAAAAACTGCACTGGTGATTTTCTTATTCTTTTTTTTTAATCTAGATTCTCACATGAAAAAAGCATACTGTACTTAGCGAAAAGATGAGATTGAGCAAAGCCAAGTATCAAGTATTATAACATTCTCATCCAAATTAATTCTCACTCTTCATCTTGCTTTTTGTATCTGTTGAAATATGGTTTCTATTATGGTTTTGGAAGATTTCCATTTACTGTAAGATTCAGACAGTATTGATGAAGTCACTGTTTACTTTGAATAGCTCTTTGATAGGAAAAAAGAGAGCACAATGGAACGTTCAAGAAGCATGGCGTGTCATACATTATTAAATTAATCATATGAGAATTGTATAGAGACGTAACTTCTCTAGAGCCTTAGGGCATAGCCTTAGGGGACAGCTGTCCCACAACTCCACACGACAGCAGGTTCTCCTGTGATTGCAACAAGTGATGTTGCTTACTGATAGATAACAGCCATGGGAATTCTGCCTGCCCAAAGCCGCTGCGTACAGCTGTGTAAACCAGATTATCAGACCGGAGAACAATAGGGTGAGATGTGCTATCCCACACACACCTTTTCGTAGGATGCTCCTGCGGCTAATACTTGGGTAGCAGAAGACGCACTCCTCGTATTAACTGGAAGTGGCTGAAACACACAAGACCCATGTTTCCCTGATAGTGCCCTGAGAGCAGACTTGGATTACAGTCAAAAGCCTTATCGAGGTGTAAGGGATGATTAGACATTCAAGTTGAGGCTTCAGAGTCAGTTTGCAGTTATGTGCTGTTACTGAAAAGACCATTACGCTGTCTCCACGTGCCCAGCCTCATCTTTTAACCCTTCTCAATGGGAGCCCTCCAGCAGCCATACTGCTGTGGTGAGTCAAATAAGATCACTGATTTGTCTAAAAACTCTTTTTTTGCAGTTTTGGTTTAGCATATAGAATTTTTTTTTTTTTAATGGAAAAAATACTTGAGAACATCAATCACATGTAAGCAGAGCCCCGGTGTTGTCATCTGGTAACTATATCCCATGTAGTCAATGGAAACATCTGAAGTGTGAAGTACTGCTGAGCTGTATTGCTCTGCTCAAGCACAGATACAAAAGGATATTCATGCAGCAAGCATATTTCATACAGCTTCTAATTAATTCACATACTGTGAGGTGTGCAGTGAAGATGCCCTATCTTACTTACTTATAACTTCTTTATCTGAAGAATTGCCTTTTAACTTTTGAGATAGCCTGGCAGCTAGCTGATGAAATGGCCATACTTGATAATCAAACCATCATGAACAAAAAACTCTTTTCTTCGTATGAATACAATTTTGGCTGAAGTGAGTTAGCGAGAATCCTGCAAGGCACTGACTTTTTAATTATGTGTCAATGGTTACATTATAAAAAAAAAAGAGTAATAAAACCTGTTTTCTCTGTGTAGAATATTCTTAATATATAACTAAGGCAGTTCCAGGAACATGGTTTCGCTTTGTTAAAAGGTATTTTACGGAAAATAATTGTTTAATTTGTCACATTTGCTTGCCAGAATGTTTCGTGTTTAACATGGACTGCCCTTGTTAAATACTCTGAATGAACTTTGTCTCCAACACTTCCTTCAAAATGCTGTGTAAAAATATCCTGTTATCCTTTGTCTTTTATGTGCCAAAGTATTTCCTTCAATATGGAAAGCATGCATATATACTTACACCTCAGAAATTTCCTTAGTGATAAGTTTCATACACTTTTCAGGATAGCCTGTGAAGTGCTGTATTTGGCAGTCCTTCATAAAAAATAATTATCTTTCTTCATAACAGTAGTGATTTCCATTTTTGTTTGAGGCAGATGACAAACTACTCTGTACTTTTAAATAATTAATTTTAGATCCCTACATGGTGAAAACCAGGTATACCTGCTTCAAATGAGAAAATTAACTTTGGTATTTAATATAAATCATCAGTAATGTAAATATAGAAACACACTGTTAAAGTGTAGCCAAGAAAATATATTTAGAGGCAAACATTGAGGAAGGAGCATAAACAAGACAAGGATATTTAACATGAAACAAGGCCATGAAGAAGCTCTATCTGTAAAACTGCACCTTTTCTGGGAGACCACAGATCCTTAGGGATGTGCAGATTCTTGAAGTGGTTTGAAAGGACGGCTGATGGATCAGTTGGCATATACACAAGCACACCTGCACTGGAGACAGTTTTAGAGGAAGTAGGATTATTTTCATATTTTGAAATTTTCAAGATATACATTTTAAGGATAGGGAACTTCCAAGAAAAAAAGAAAAAGGTTTATTTCCTCCAAATAATATTATTAAATCCTGAATGTGTGCTTGTGTATGTATGCATATACAGTCAAATGCATATATAGGTTGGCATGCCTATATGTAAAAGGAAATACGATCTTAAGCCTGAAGAAGTATCACAAAAAGTTTTTAGAATAGTGAACTAGATGAGAAAAATTTTAAAAGGCAATGCATTTCAGGTGAGACAAATTCAGTTTTAAACCTTTTGGAAGCAATCAGTACCTTTAGCAAAGGTAAGGGAGCACATAGCTTTCTTCAAAACCCCGTTTTGAGTAATTTTTAAAAAATGCATGAAATCTAGCTGATTCTTGCTACTAAGCTCCTCTGCTCTAGTCACAGGAACGGAAGAAAACTGGCATGCTTAAACATAAATTTGGCTGCATTAGTAGGAAATCTACTGTAGTCATAAATGGAAAGTATTCAAACTAAAATGTCAGTAGTAGAAGATGACAGGAGTCAGTGTTAGAGGTCCAGATTTGAAATATTTACACAAATATAACATAGACAGTGATGCGGAAAGCAAAGACTTCCAAGTTTGCAGATAGCACTTAATTAGCAAGTACTGCAAATAATGAAGGAATGTATAGTCAGAAATCGGAGACTGAATGGAGAAAAAGCTTGCGCCATCAGGTGAGAGAAGCTCTAATTACAATGGAGTTTTCAAAATGCAGCATACAGAACATTTTTAATGGTAAAATTTTCTGAAAGCTTTAACTGTAAAAAAAATTTAGTAAAAAGTAAATACATGGTTGTTGCTGTTGCTGGTTTTACTGTTGGTTTTTTTTTTCTCAGAGGCTTCAGACTTCTAGATCGAACAGGTGAGTCACAGAACTGCGGTCATTCTACTATCCTTTGCAGGAGCTTTGGCCTAGATACATAGGCTTTTACGGGGATTTTGACAAAACAGAGCCCCAAATCACTATGTAACTATTCCACAAAACAGAGTCTACCAGTGAAGTTCCCCATGGTGCCTGACGGTCTGCTTCTGTGCGTGCTCAGCACAGCCTCTGCTTGGGCAGTAAGTCGATAGGTAGCTGCTCCCTAAGACTTGCACGCCATGCTGAGGCTCATTCGGAACCAAGGAGGCAGAAGGACGTTCCCATTCCCACCTCAACCCCTAGCTCAGCTAGATTCAGGACTCAACCACGATAGGTGGAGAAATGGGTTCTTGTCCAGGGATATTTCCAGAATCATGGAAATGCCGTGTCTTCCTCCTCACAGCAGACCTAGCTCAGGTCGGCTGTAGCTTTGTTTAGTCAAATCCTGAAAATCTCCAGGGCTGGAGATTGCCACCTGTTCCAGGGCTGTGCTGCTCAGTTAAAAAGTCTCTCCTTCCAGTCAGTCTGAGCCTCTCGGGCTGCAGTTTGTGCCGATTTCCTCTTCTTATGCCGATTACCACTATCGAGAAGAGTTCGACATTTTCCTAACTCCCCTTCAGGTAGTTACAGGCTGCATTTAGATCCCTTTCACTGAGGGACTAACAACCCCTTGCTTAGCCAAGCAGGCTTCTGCTGAAATTCCCCATCTTCCAGGCTAGTTTGTTCCTGAGCTCTCGGAGGGTTTTCTTTAAAATTCAGCCAGTTATGTTGGGCACCTTTACCCCTCATGACAGCATTCTGCTTAGCAATTCCCTGAATAAGCCAAATTCTGCTTTTCCTAGTCTGCTGCTTCCCTTCCCAGCCTTCATGTGGACCCTGGACTCAGTTGTGTCATGGTTGCTGCGGCCCAAGCTGCCCTTTCTGACTGCATTTCTCACCAGTTCTTCCCTGTTTTAAGCAGCAGGGAAAGTGGAGCATTAGACCAGTTGGTCCTTCTAGAATTTGCACTGGGAAGTTACGGATTACAATAACAGTCAAGATTGTGTCCCTAACATTAACGTTCTTTAGTCTGCCTCTTGTTTAGAAAATCGATAAATTTGGGTTAATATTTAACGAAAAATGTAAAATGCTGCTATAAGCAATATATCATTGCAGATGATTGTCATGCTTAAGAGCTTATTCAGATAAATTGTAAATCTTGAGATGTGGGATCTCTTTCCAAAGAGTGTTACAGAGAGTTCACTTTAAAGTGCCAATATTAAAATAAAAAGGAGAGTATGTATGATTAAGAAGTTGGAATTTTGTTTATGATTTAAAATTTCACTAAGCGTCAAACCCTACATATGTCAAAGCATTCTTGAACATAGCCTATAACTACATCACTATATATTTCTTCCTCAGAAAACAGTAATCTTATTTTTGTAAGATGTATGAGAAGGAGGTTTGAGGGGCAACCGGATTGACAACAAAGGATACCATTTTCTTGCTATTGTTACACAGGCAGACAACTTCTCCCGGAGAAACCAGACTTCAGTTCAAAATTCATAGTAGTACTGAAAATCAATGCCATAGTTGTAGCCTAGAGGCTGAGAAACATAATTAAAACCCACCTTCACTAAGGGCACGGTACTAACCATTTGCAGACCAGTTAATATCCCTGATACTCTAAAAGAGTGAAAATACCATAGTATTTCTGTTACGCAGCATCCTATTTCTTGGAGTCTTGTGCATCTCACAGGTGTTCCAGGTAGTTCTGCAGCCTCAGAGGCCATTTTGCATTGACAGGTTTTTGGTTATCAGCAAACAGACAAATGAAAAATTAGTAACAGGCAACATGCAAAGATGAGAGCATCCTGCTTCTTGCCATGTTATTCCAACTTTATTTCGCTAAGTCCCATTGATTTTGTAAATGTGGTAATGCAGCGGTAGACCAAGCCATAGAGTGGAGTAAGCAAAGAAAACACCCAGAGTGTGGCACGTTAATGAACAGAGTTCTGAGGTCAGCTGCTAGCTCTGGCTGCATCTGTGCTGTCATCTTAGCCCGAGGTTTGAACTTACACTTGAGCCCAAATTCCTTAATCATCAGATCTGCCTGCAAGTTGGCGTTTACTTGCTCTTCAGCTGAGAAAGCTAACTGGCTTTCCAGGTAGGGAAATTCAGGCACTGCTTTACATCCGTTCTGACAGCAGAGCTAATATGACTCCAGAAAATTTTGTTAGTATTCACTAACATGAATTCACTATTATGCCCGAATCTGAGCAGGTCTACAGAAGGCGATACAGGTCGACCTGTTGTTACCAGGCTTTAAAAGTACTGACATTTCCAAGACTTTAGCCATGAATGAATATGTGACCAAAAATATCATCCACATCTTTTACTTGTTACTGTCTATTTGCAAAGCAAATTGTCATGTCAAGGCTTGAAAACATTCTGCCATGCGCTTATACATGGGCCCTAATGTTGTTCTACGTTATTTCCCAATACAGCACGTTTCTGCTTTGAAATGCACCCCAAATACCATCCTCCAATTGATAAGGGCTGCTCTGGTAGTAACCTTAAACAAAACCTGACAAATTTCTTGACAGAAATTACTCTCTGAACAAATTATTGCAGGTTCACATGCAACACGGAATCTCACCCTTTTAAGCTCACTCTGAGCTCTCACATGCAGACCATGTCTACGTTTCTTTCCAAGTGCTACTACTACGACAATCTTTCTCCTACATCAGCACACCTGCAGCTTTCACCCAAACTCTTTCAGCCTGGTGAGTTTCTCGTCTTTCTCTTGGGACTTGAAGATGAAGTAGTTTCCAGGCTGAAAAGATTATCCTCTCACCCATCTATGTGACCTGTATCACCCACCTCTTTGGTTCCCTCTGCAATTCCTCCCTTCTACATCACGTGAAACTGCGAGACTCCTCAGTCACTATATTTTTCGGGTCCTGGTTGTTATCTCTGTTCATGATTGAATGCTGCTATGCTTCCATAGACGCACACACACCTTTTCCTTAAGGTTACCGCTTGTATCTGCAAGGGTCTCACATTATTTTCCTCCAGGCTGCTTCTGGGTCTCTTCTGGGCCACCATACTCAGAGGAAAGTTTGGCAATGCTTGGCTACTTATGTACTTAGCCCCTTGCTTGTGCTATTGATCTATAGTTTACATTCCACTCCCCTTTCTACAGGTTTGTTGTTTTATGACTCATAATTATATTAAAAACTCTCCAAGGTGTGTGTTTTCTTCTTTTGTTTCATGCTTTAGTAGTACCCAGTATAATATTTTCATGACTAGGCCTTGGTATATAAAGAACAGCGTGTAGCATGTAGTTCATTTGTGTAAACAGAGCACTTGTGACTATTTTGTTCTGGACTAACGGATCAGGACAGAAATTGGACAGTGATACTTGGATTGCCCTGTGATGCAGGAAACAGTAACTGCCACAAGCCTGCGGATGCAGCCTGCCCTTCAGACGCGGGCTGGCTGCTCACACAAATGCAAAGGGGGTAGGTGTGAAAACGCATTTCCTTTTCAGGACGAAAATGGTCATTCAGGCTGTCAGTCTGCAGCGGTACTAGGATCCTTAACTTGAGGCTAGCACGTCACATGGCAGACACAAACACATCCCACACGAATAACCTGCTTCCTGTGGAGAGCAGTGCACTTCAACTCCACTCAGCACCACGTGCTCCATTGCTTTCCAGGCAAGTGAAGATGATGAATAGATGTGCAGATGTCAAGCAGCTGGGCAAACCAAGTCCAACAAAGCAATATACAAAACGAACTTTCATCCAATACTCTTGGCAGCAACTTGTTTGAGATTTGCAAGGGTTGTTGTTAATTCCCACCCTAGAAAATGTCACTATTTCTGCAAGCCGAAACAGATGTTTTTGCTTGTTGGGCACCTAAGGGTCAAGCCCCTGCCTCCAAGAGTGTTTAATTAGTCCTACAAAATGGAACTGCTTCATCTGGCCACACCGAGGGAGGTCTCCCCTGGTCAGACCCTGCCAGAGGAGCAGAGCCAGGGATGCCTTCCGGCCCTCAGCAGCACTTCAGGCATGTGCGCTGGGCGAGGCCTATAACCTGCTGGCTCCAACGGAGCTGCGGTGCCCACTGCTCTGCTCCCCGGCCTGGACTGTGGAGAGGCAGGACCACGGCAAACAGGGCCTGCCCAGGCTGCACAGTCCCAGTATAGTCTTTTGGATCAGGAACTCGAAATTTAGTGGGTTTTGTCCTGTTAGGAAGTGCTTCAGTGGCTTGGATAATGTTGGTGTATGGATGGCTGAGACATTCTTTTTTCTTTTTTCTTTTTATTCCCTCTTTCGTTTTACCTGGGTATGGAACCAGGCATGTTTCTGAACACTTGCAAATGCTGCAGAACAAGAAAACTATTCCCCGATTCTCTGATTATAAGCACTTATTTGGAAAAAAAAATCTTACTCTAGAAATTAAGAAATTAATTTCTACATCTTGATCAATCATAGGGAAAAATATGAAACCCTTCCAGTCTTCTGCTTTACATTAATAACCGGCAGTAGATATCCACTTTCCCTTACCCCATAATGCTTGAATGAATACTTCTAATGTAAAATTGTGCCCTCGGTTTTTACTTACAGATCAACAAAATAAAAACAGAAACAAAACAATGCTGGCTTACTGTGTGGTTTTTAATGACAGTTAAAACCAATCTGAAATTCACAAAATGTTGATGTCTGAGCAATAAAACCAATAAAAGAGAAAGTAGGTCAAACTGAAGCCATCTAAGGCTCATCTTGAAGTTAATCAGGGTGAATAATATTTTCCTTAGTAATAGTAACTATTTTCCTGTTGATGGAACAATATTTTTTTAGTTTGTATGTTTGGGTATTGGTTGAAATGATTTAGACTGATACGAGCTCCAAAAATGACAGTTTTGCACATGAGTTCAGACTGGTAAACAGAAAAAGAAACGAAGAGGATAAGGGATTAATAATATCGTCCTATGACTACATGATCAGTAGAAATTTCCTTGATAACAAATGGTTGTTCTGAGGGTCCTTGCCCTAAGGCATCGATAAACAGGAGCTGTTTTTAAAAAGCTCTCTGGCAGTCACAAGTGGAACAAAATGCCTATTGGTCTCAGACTGTCAGTAATGTGGTGTTTGTAATGAGACAGAAGAGTGCATTATTAGACAAGAACAAAGTGCTTACACCTTTACACTGTCAGTTTATGAGACAGACTATATCCTGTTAAATAAAAATCACTGCTTGTCTTTCACAAATAAACATATGTTTGCAGCTCTGAGTAGGCTGATGATTTGATTATAATTAAACATTTGTGCTTTTTTCCCCAGCAATAGTTAACTAGGACCTGTCCTAGGTATGGAAGTAATTCATGAAAACCACTGTTATGGTGTGGACCAATTACAAAATTGAAATAAATTAAAATGTCAAATATGCCTTAAAAAAATCCAAAAGAATGAAGAATCGAACATTTGCCATTCTCACTCTGTAATTTAACTGTACTTTTCAGGTGTCTGTACTAGGTAGACAGTTTGAGAATAAAATTTCTCCAGATACAATTGCAAAACAGTATTCCGTAATGTAGCATTGAGGGTTAGCAGACTAACAAAATATTTAGCTCCTCAGTTTTATTTTATTGTTGTCTTCTGTGCAACGGAACTACTAATTATGAACATCAATTAACTTAGGGAGTCTATTTTTTTCATAGAAGTATCTGTGAAAGCATGAAACTGTTAAAAAACTGTAAAATGGAAGTTTATGGTGATAGTTTTAGAGTACAAGCAAAAATTTCAAACTCAATCCTGAACTCCTGATATGGAGCAGGCAATCAATAATTATCAATTTCAATAGAAATTTAACATAGTACTGCAGAACAAGTGTCATTTCATAGCCAACAGGGAGGTCATTACAGTTTTCCAACCCGAAAGATTTCATCTGTACAGAATTTCTGCCTTTTCTTAACCTTTAATTAAGCCGTCCAACCACATGCATTCTTCGTCTCCTTTCTATAGACAATACTTTGACCAAGACCAATGGCTTTTACGGACCAGGTTTTGGATCCAGACTATGGACCCTAGGATGTTTTCAGCAGACTGTATTTATTTACATTACACTATTTGATGCTTTACATACTGCTGCAAACATTCTCATTAAACACAAATCAGAATCAAATATTAGTGAAGGATTTTTAAGTTGTGCAAAGGCGTCTCCATATATAGAGCATATGGCTGATATGATCAGCTCCTCAGAGACAGGGCCTCTGTCTGTTAAACAACTTTTCCTCAGATGTTATTTTATGATACCTTAGAAGCAGTTCTCCCCTTCTTTATATTGTTTATATTTGTGCAACCGTGTGGAAGACAGTATGGTTGAACTACTGCTGCTTAACCCAGCAGCTCTTTCTGTCTCTATTGCCCTCTTTGCCTTCCTTTGTCATCAATTTGACAATCTGATCAGGTCAAACATTTAACCTCACAGTTCAGAGATCAGCTAAGACTTGCCCTCATTTGACCCTTGTGAACAATAGTAAGACCCCATTTCCAACAGTTTTTGCCTTAACCAACCCAGCTACAATGGCAATTAACTTGGCAAGGTTTAAAGCCACTTTGAAAATTGTTCAGTGTCTGAGGAATGTTAATAGCAGAACAGCTGTTTTCAAGAATCTCACACTTTGTGTTTCTTGTATTAAGAATTTTACTAATTCCTCCCTCATTGTTTGTTCTCATATGACATAAGATATAAACAGACTCACTAACCTCAAAAATGTGTTTTCTTGCAAAGGGAGTAATTTCTTATAAGAAAAACAGTATTTAGTTAAAATGTCTAAAAAAGTTCTGTTTTGATTTCTGCATAAGGTTCTATTTTGGTTTCTTGAGTTTCTACTAATACACGCTTTGAGCAGGGGTTTGGATGAGATGACCTCCAAGGTCCATTCGAATATGGACTTATTCCATAAGTGTCTTCAGTTGTTGAAGCAAAAGTTGGTTTAGACTCTTTTCTGCTCAGTACAGCACAGGCTGTAAAAGAACCAATTTCAGCAGCTGAATTGCACCAGCCCTGACTCAGTCCAGTTCTAACCTCCTGCGCACGGGAGAGTGGTTCATAAATCATGTATCTCAGCTCTTCTAACTCCATGTATCCAACATAAGACTGTCCCGTATTAATGAAGTGCTTCCTTCACCAGAGCAAGACACTACTCTAGCCTAGATAAATGCCCTTCACTTTAAGGAAAAAAGAATTGAAACACTTAATTAGCTTTTGTCTTTGGAAACAAGATTAATCTGGAGTTTCAAGCCCAGGACAGCACTTTCTGTCATGAGTGAGAAGACGAAGTCTGATATATTGCCGCTCAAATGGGTTATGATGTGAACATTATGTAAATCAGAAGGAAAGCCTACCAGTGTTCCATTGAGTTATGAAGTTCAGTTTCCAACTCTAGAAGGTCATGAGAGCCTAACACTGGAAACCACAGCACTAAAATACAGTGTGAAAAATATAAAAACAGTTCCAGTAATAAGCATTCACACATTAGTAAATGCCAAAAATTTATTCGCGACGCAGCATTTCTGAGTATGTCAATTATGACAATATTTAGTTACAAGACTGCACAGTACTATTTCCAGAGGACTCCTGCCTTCAAGTTCCCTTCATGGTCCTTTGGCACTCAATGTCCAGTCCAAAAAACTAGTCCTCCCCAGGACTCAGCACCAGTTCAGTTTGCCCCACAGCCCTGTTTTCCTATATCCCAGTTCTTGTGATTGCCATTTCCTTCCTTATAGACAGATGCTTCGAGTCTCAGTCTTGTCCACCAAGCTCCTTGTCCTAACACACTCCTCCTGTAATCACCTCTGGCCATCTTTGTAGCGGAAAAAGAAAGCTTTGTCCTTTACACTGCCTGAGCAAGGAGACTGGGAATGGAGAGTACTGAGGTCTTGATCTAGCTCTAGACTTGATCTACTGCAAAAAAAGCCCAGCTCACTACAAGCTGATGTCTTGATCAGTACACATAGAAGTCTTTCAGAGCAGTGACTTCAGAGGTCTAGTAAACCTCTACTCAGCATTTGCAAACTGGGATTTTTTGTTTTGTTTTGTTTTTTTTTCTCTTGAAAGATTCTTAATTTATTCAAGATGTAGTTCCATGTCAACAACAAAGAGCACAGGCTGGACACCTCAGTCACCCCTGCCAAATTTTGTTTTTTGTTTCAAATCATTAAAATTTCACACAAAAGAGGTAACCAGAATATTTTGATATGGACAGAATGATGCATTTTCCCTTAATTTCACTCTTGGAAATAGTCATTTTGACTGAAATTTTCCAGAAAGATTCAGCCTGAGGCAGATACCCAGTATGCAAAATTTCAGGCCAAATATTTAAAATTTGGCAAAGTTATAAGCAACAGAAAAATGATTTTGTAATGGAACTTCTGGGCAATTTTAATAGGTGGTGCCACCAGTCCAATCTACAACACATACAAAAGGTACTTAAATTTTTATGACTCTTTTGGAAATCAGTCACTGTTTTTTTTTCACCTCCCAGAAATAGCTTGGTACAAATTTGCTTGGTGTTCCTGAATACTCTAACTCCTGAACACAACTAAATACATGATTGGAAGTATGAGTTTCATCAAGGAAGAAGGACATCATACAGGAATGAGCAGGTGAGGGACTGGGCATGTGCAAATACGCATATTCACAAGGCTGTCCACATCCTTTGCACTGTGACAAACATTTCCATAAAGAAGAAATTACTTTTGATGCAATTCCAGAAGCAGTAAAGGTTTTAAAATTACTGCCAGAGGCAGCTGGATTAGAGACAGCACTGAATATTATTTGTATTCATATGAAGATGCAAGTATGAAGTTTCATACTACTTCAAGATATGTTTGTATAAATAGTGTTTTAAGATAATCAGCATTAGTTCTGAAATTACAATTTTTATGCATGCATACTTGCGTATGTACCTACACCCACTAAACACAGCCTTTATACTCATGTATCATTTTGCATGGCAAATTCAAGAATACATTTTTATAAGATCACTCCTTCGGCTCTTCAAAAAGCAGAGTTTATTCAGGCCTAATGTAACCCCTTTTCCTCATGATGTTGTTGAAATGGAATTTACTTGATTACTTTGTTACATTAGTGTTTAATTTAGCAAGAACAGTAGTCCTTGTACACATTTTCAGCACTTGTCAGCAAACTGATTGACTGATACTTCAACTTTCAGAGACTTTCAGACATCTTTAAATTGTGCAATATAAAGTCAATGTAGAAAAACTAACTTGAATAATTTTTAATTCCAGGAAAAGTAATTCCACGGTTTATGACCAAAGGCAACAAGTTGTATTTTCCACTTGTGAACTTCTACTTTGATCAGGAAGAGCAAGCTATACTGATGAGAAGATTGTTTTCTCACCTTGTCCAGAAACCTCTTGTCTTCTCTGCCATAGCATCAGGTCTGCTGATGCCACAATCCCTTACCCAACAGCAACTGAACTGAGAAACATCCTTTGGTTTGCCCAGGTCAGGTGACCCTGAGACAACGAAAGCTTTCACTTACTGAGCGCATGTAGTGTCAGATTGGCTCAATTTATTCAATGTGTCCACTACTGGTTCCTGAAGCTAGCCAGTAACAAATAAAAAGTTATTTTATGCTTTATTTTCTACATTTAAAAATAGTTAAAATTATAAAGTGACTAAAGTTTATCAGAATCTACAGAGAAGGAGTTCAAGTGTTTCAAAACATTAATTGTTAAATAACAGAATGAAATAGGCAGCAGAAGCCACACTCTGGGCATGGTTTTGTACTGTTCCCAAAACTGTGAACAACTAAAACACTTTCCATTCTCACATCTCCTGCCCTCTTGTAGAGCATCTTTAACCTGTTCTCTGCTCATGCCTCTCAGCTGGAAACTGTTGTCACAGCCTCAAGAGACAGAGCAATGCCTGAGGAATGCCCAGCAGCAGTGTGGGCACACTGGCAGCACTTTGCCCACATTGCCACTGCCAAGGCTTGAATGGATGTTGTACCATTCAGAAAAGAAACAGATCTTTAGCCTGGCGGTGCCACTGGGAATCAGCTTGGGTTTGCTAAAAATATTAGGAGTTTGGTAATTTACTCTACAGAAAAAACATGCTATAAACTTTTTAAGCTGAAGGAAAATGCTGAGGTTTCCATACGACATCAAAGAGTATCAGGAAAAAAACCTATATTCTCCGAAGTTAAACTGACTTGTTCATGGAAAAAATCATGAAGATAGCGGTCTCATGAACGTTGGCCCAGGGAACATTTTGCTGCTGGCCTGTATGCCACCTGCTGTTTCAGCAGATGAGAAATGCAGTCTATTTAGACAAAAGACCAGAAGCTGATGTATATGAGCAAGGATTAATGATGCATGATCTTACTTATCACCCACTCATAAGTTAACGCAGTCTGCTGTCATAAATACGTAAGAGTGAATGGTATTGCATGTTGATTGAGAGATACTGGTGGCTCTGACATCATGCATGCGCCCAACAACCTTCCAGCAGAGAGCAGTGCGCGTACTGAAAGAACGTTGTAACAGCGTGGGAGATGGTTACAGCTGGGTCAAGCTCCCATTCTGCTTTATTCTGTAAATCAACAGATTTATTCCTGCACAGGAGACAAATCTAGGTCCTCAAAAGCATTACAGGAATAAACATTTCCTGCTCTTTCCAAGAAGATGAGCCTTTACAATGACAATTTTGTAATCCTGTAGATCATTTGCTGCACTAAGATTCACTGTCACAAAAGCTTTACTCACTTTCAAGAAGACTGAAGAACCTAAGTGTCTAGATTATTGAAAATGCGAATTAGAGTATGTCGGCATTACATAAAGCAGTGTAATGGCTGAGATCCAGATTACCTCCAAGCACCCTGCACAGTGCGCTGCTAGCTCCTGCCCTCCAAGCATGGCAGCTCTGTGGCCATACAGACTCTTGGTCTACAGTATTCTGCCTAGGCTACGGAATCTCAGAGCAGTAGTATATTGTGTTGTGATGAAATCTGCTTTTTATTGCCCTTGTAAAACCGCTTTTTTATTAAAAAAAAATAAATCTGTTCTCTCACCATTAATTTAATGATTCATGAATTTGCAAAAGTTACATTAAAAAAGTAACATAAAATTTTTTTGACAAGGTACTTTAGAATTTATAAAAACCAATGAGGACAGCACAAGAGAAGGCAATTCCAGTTAGGAAGGGGATCAGGAGGTAAATGAGTGAGTTATAAAGGCTCCTTCATGCAAGGAGAAGAATACTGTCATATTGAAAGAGTATGTCTTGGCCTGGAGTCAGCAGAACTGTACTTCCAAAAAAGCAGTAGCTGCATCTGTGACCTGGAAGCCTAGTTATTTTGGGAGTACAGTATTTTTTTTAAGTTTTCAGTTTACTGTCAGTGACTTTGTGATTTCAGTTCTGTTGCTAACTGTTAGATGAGCATCTTGCACACAAAATTCCCACTGACTGGCATTCCTGTAGTCACTTTTAGTGAAGCGTCTCAGTATTGAAGTCCATTTCTGAGGCTTGAATGAGAGTTGCTAGTTATAATTTGCTTTTGTGTAGATCTCAAAAGCTAATCTACATCCAGGGCTATATACTCAATATCAGAGGCTGGCTAAGGTAATTACTGTGGGGGCACAGAAATAGAAACAGGAAAAAGGGCAATTTCCAAAAACTAGCATCAAACAGAAATATTCCTATTCTTTGGGAACAGGTTGCTATGCAGCAACACATCCTCTGAGTCATCAGTAGAAGAAAGCAAACTGTCTTCTGCCTTGTCTACTAAAAAGATTATTCCTCAATGATTTCTCTTTTTAAGTATCTAAAATTAACATCCATCTTATTTAACATAGATAGCCCTCTTGAGAACAAGGAACGTTTACTCATTAATGGTGCGCTTTCCGAAAAATTGATTTCATTGTTACAATCAGTGCGAGCCTAATGAAAAGGCTGTTTGTACTGGAGCTAACTTTTAATCTCCACAGAAGCCTGTAAAAGCAAAGACCCTGAACCACCACGAACTCTTGGCAGTCGTATGTTCTTTTGAATGTGCTGAAAATGGTGAACTTAACCTCATGGTTCAGTTTGCTAATATTTGCATAAGAAATGAAAAATGAATCTACATCTGAATATAGTGAGTGCCTTTCTCAGAAACTGCGGAGGAGAACATACGGGGAGGAAAAAAAACCTTGCGGCTGAGTTTCTGCTTTGGATTGGTGTAATGGAAAATTTTATTCCCTAGTCACCTTCTTGACTCCTATTTATTACACAATGTCCTCTTGCTTTCCAGTTCAGCTCATACAGGCTTTCATGTTTCTGCTGAACAACTTCTTAGATACCATAGGCCAAAAAAATTAGATCTGCTTTTTTTAACATGTAGCCAAGTTTAGGCCAGACACTCAGCTGGATAAAACCACAAATTCTCAGAACAGTCAGAATCCCAGAAATTGCACTTCCTCTGTCTACCTACTGATCAGTAAACTGCCACAACATCTTTAGCCATATTAATCTCCTTTGCTTTATTTTTCTAACAATGAAACACCAGAAATCCATATCCCCAGGTTTTGTTCCTGTTCTCATAAACATTCAGTCGCTGATGCTTGCTCTACGCAATCTTTTCTCCAGGTACATTATTCCTGGATAAAACTGAATCACTTCTTCCAGGGCAGCTGAAAGCATTCAATACTTCTGAGGACTGTATTCAGTAGGGATCACGGGAAGAAGGGCTTCGGGGTCTGGACAAACATTACACAACGCTCTGTATCACTAAAGGCTGTCAGACTGGGAGCCGATACACATGTTCCTTTTCTGAGATTTCAAAAAGTCCCAATAGTTATGACTGTAAGGCTTAGTTTAACTGACTTTTATTTCTTAATCCAGTCATTGTCATAATAAATTTTCTATACACTAAAGAGAGAAAAGGTGTGAACACATTTAGTTTCTTGGGGCAGTGGAGATTAAAGGGAGGTTAAAAGAAAATGAATTAGCCTGAATCTGTGACTTCTCTGGACATTTGCATGCATGTGGTGCATGTACATACCCATCTGTGTTTAAAGGTGAGCTCAGCTTTTTGAGATGTGTTTTCTTCTGGTATTGCTTGAATGCCATTTTGTTGCTTCTTGGGAAATATCTATCACTAGTACAGTTGACTGAATTTTTGAAGCAATGGAAAGACATATAATATCCAATAAGTTTGCTATTAAAATAAAATTGGGAAGGATTAATGAATCTATAGATTTTGACTACAGAGAGTGGCAATCATATGCTTCTGCTAACAATATTGTTTGGGTCTCTTTCCTATGATCTTACCCTGGTGATTTTGAAAAGGCAGAGATGGTATAATTTTCCTCAGGTAGGAAAAGCGTCATCTAGCTCCCTTTCCCTCCCTCTGTCTGCCTCTCTGCCTCTCAATCAGTTCTCTCATTCTTCTCTCTCCCTTTGAGGAAAACTTTTTTTTTTGCAGTGACTCCAAGGAAAGCTGTTCTCTACAACAGCTCGAGGGTCAGATCTATCCTTTCTAGTATTGACAGGATATTTTGATGAGTATTGAGCATGCAATTTCAGCTGACATAAAGTCAAAACAGTTGGGTACTGTACCTCGAAAATCAGAAACCTGTTGGGTTTTTTTCTCTAGCTTCTCTGATATGATAGTAGCAATAGTAGCAGATAGAATAAAAAGAGCATAAAACCAGTAAAAGGTAGCAGTAATATTACCAAGTTACTAAAAACGGTACACAGGCATGTCTAATATGCTACAGTCAGTGTTTAAAAAAACAACTACAAATGTTGCCACCAATATTTCTGACTAGAATAGAATTAAAATCTCTTGCATATTTTTCCAAATGCATCTATTCTAAACAGCAATAATTGCACAGGTGTTCTCCATTCACTCCATGGAGAAGGATGGCAGAGCAGGAATAGCTCTGAGAATTGATAGTGAAATACTGGCTTTTCAGAAGTCAATGTGAAAATCCTACTAAACTTCACTGGGAGCAGAATTTCTGCCAGAAGTTATAAGGCTTCACACAGGGGAATCGCTTTATTACTATATTTCTTTGGAGACTAATCTGCATTCATTGTTCTAGTAAGCTGGAGAACTCAGAAGCAGTTTTCTTGCTGACCGAGACTGTTGGATGTTGAGGTTGTGTAAGGCAAAACCGCTCCTAGCTCAGGCTAAAATAATTTTTTTTTTGCAGCTCAGATTGTTTTCAAAGAAACACAGGAATCTTGCTTCTTATGTAAATGTTTCTCACAGGTTTGAGACTGCCCCTCCAAGAAATATTAGGGTGGCTCAGCTACAAAGGGGCTGGATTTTATTCTTTGCTTGTGCATCATCCGGCACAATGAGGCTATGAAGTAGTGTGATACAAGTCATAAAAGCTAATGAGAAGACAGTACTACAGTTGGCAAGGTGTTTGCTGCTTTTGTAGGCAAAGAACTGTAACAACATCCTCCACAATTCACAATCACCAGTTCCTCACCTTAATGGAACACCTTCTGTATGGATGAACAATTTGCCTTTTATGGAAAAACACTTCATAATGACTTTCTTACCAGCCACAATAAAAATAGATAGCTGGCTCCATAAAGACTGGCCTCCATAAAGGCAAAGGTTTCCTCTGCTGTAGGAATCCTGAGAGCCGAGGTTTAATTAGGAGGGACAGGCCTGGGCATGCATTTGAAGCTGGTTTCTTTGGTGTTCTGAAAAAGAACAGCATCTTCCCTTATCTAATTGCCTACAGGCATACCTACGAAGACAACACCCCCCAGCTTCAAGATATATGTGCTTTGTCAGCCACAGTGAGACGAGAGACGCTTACTGCTGTACCAGAGCAGCAGAGAGAAAAGATTTCAGAGTAGGTAGTCAGCTGTCGGTCCACTCTGCATTCTGTACAAAATCAGAACCATGAAGCCTATGCTGTCTAAGGTTTTGCACTGACAACACTTTCCATGGAAGTAAAGGCTTCACTTCTATCAACCGCATGTTGAACAGGAAGAAAAAATGTTTGGAACAGAAAACAGATGTGTTATTTCATCTGTTTTCCCACTCATCAGAAGACACTTCTAGTAGTTCAAGTTGGTAAGGGCCTATGAGAGAAAAAGTACTTTTAAGTGAGGAGAAAAGAAGATGTTTGTGATCTGTGTTTTCCATATTAGATAAATAGTAATGCATGCTAAATTACCCATTAATGAAATCTGCTGCATCATCATTCCATAAGCTTTGACGATTAGTTGGAAAGAAAAGAAAAAAGAAAAAAAAGAGAAAAAAAGAAAAATCTTTTCAGTTTAGAACTGAAACCATGACATTAATCTTCTATTAAAGTGTGATTGGCACAAGTTCTGGAGGACCATACTGCACATTTTGGATACACAATTTTTGGTTTTAATTTTGTCATAGTTGATAAGAACTAGGAATACATGTTTACTGCAGATATATTTTACACTTGACATTGCACAGAGTGCTTTAGATTTCACCTGCAAAAATATATTAATGTATTCAGTTGCGTGTGAAAGCTCTACCTATGCCTATGCAAGCAGACCATGTTTTAGGAAGCTCTTATATAAATTAACTCTTTAATGACCTCAGTGTACCTGAAGCTCACAGGAAGGGGAAAGTACAGTAAGTAACCCCGTTCTGATCAAATGAATTGATCAATTAACATTAAAGAACACTGAAACTATGATACTTGTCAGTATAATAGTACCAAGGATTCTGTTTTCAGCAAGACGACGACTTGCTTTTTCACTATTATTTTAGGGGACAAGTTTGAGGGTTGGATATGAGATCTCAGTGCCTAGCACACTCTATCTGATATGCTAAAAAGAACAGGATTAACAGAAATACCCAAGGGCATGCTAGCCGAACCCATCTGTATTCCATCACCAGCTAATCTCTATTACTCACAAAGAGTAGGAATTTTACGTGTTAAACTTCTGAAATGCATCTACAGAACACTGACGGTCATTACTGAACTGACTGATCAGTCTTTTATAGTCGTTCCTTTTCTTGTTTATGTTTAATCCCTTCAAATTACTGGAAAAGCAGTGGTCTGGCTAGGCAGTAGGACGCAACATGTAGCGCTCTGTCCCTCTGTCCTCCTTAACGTAAACACAGAGTTATATCTGTCTGATTACACGGGAAACTCAAGGGAGAGCCAGCTCTCTTAATCTCGTATGAGTGAAACTTTCATTAAGGCCGATAAAAACGTTGAATCCACATGAAAGAAACTAGAGCCCCTAACCTGAGAAACAAACAGTTCTGTCTTTCACCATTAGCAGACCTATGAGGATACTGGTCTATGAGCTCATGAAAGAAGAACTCTGAAAACAGGAGGTCAACAGACTCACAGTCTTTCCTGTTTCCTGCCTCAGAGCTCTCCTACCGCGGCTAAGTATTGCCCCTCGCCGATTTCCTGACTTGCCATAACCGAAACCCCTGCTCGCTCGCTCTGTCATGTAAGCTGATGGAGAAGGTCTCCCCTTGGAGTTCTCCTTTATTTGGCTCTTCACTTCTTTGCCAAACTAAACTTTCTTACAGGCTTCCCCAATTTCTCCTACTACTCCCAGGGTTTAGTGAAGCCATTAATGCTTGGCTGAGTATCCACTAACTTGACCCAAATCACATTAATATGTTGACTTGACAAATTAATGACAAGTGTACTATTCACCATTTCTTTACCTGTTTTCCTCTTTCAAAAGGCTGCCAAATGGCTGTCATTAGGTAATGGCAGAGATGCTGATTTCTTGATCAACAATCCATGCGTCATCGAATCTTAGAATCTTTGGGTTGGAAGGGACCTTTAAGGTCATCTAGTCCAACCTCCCTGCAATGAGCAGGGACATCTTCAGCTAGATCAGATTGCTGTTAACCTTTCTTTTTAGTTAAGTGAAACAATAAGATTACTAAGCTGTTAAGAGTTGTCTTCAAAATGTTCCAAATGAACAGAAGACAATTTCTACAATGCAGTGGCAATTTGGTACCCACTGTAAAAAGATCGTCTCACACTGTCTCATTTCTAGCTAAAAAAAATGCCCTGCAAAACTGATCCCAGGGTTGCTATACACAACAGGGAAGCCAGGTAGTGTATATAGTGTGTTCTCTAGGTGGGTTTAGTTTACCAAGAAAGTATAAGGATATTGTTCTCTAAGCCTCTGTTTGATATCTTGTGTGCTTTGAAAGAGAATTTCTTATTTACGGCTATTGCTGGAATATCTTTGACTTGCTCTATAGTCATTGTGTTTCTTTATAGTTAATTATGTAGCTTTCTCCTCAGGGATGTTTGACTTAGGTCTGTAATATGAAACAATTAAAATTCGTCAACTTTTAATAAGTAAATCGTCAGATTTCCTTTCTCCAGAACCTTATCCTGGAGAATAAGGTCATGGTTATATGGAGAAGAAACAAAAAAGAGGTAGGCAGTTACTGTCTGGAAGATAAAACTGCCTGTCTCTCTTTCTCCACAGTTGTCTCACTGATACCTATTTAGTTAAATCCTGTGCTCAGCTTGCATTTAGCTTTGACATCTGCTAGCTCTCTTTAGACCTGAAGCATGGCTTGTGTGCCTCATCTTTCTAGCTATATCAGTTTCTTTAATAAGAGATATTATCACTAACTACCAATCTTGTCTTGCTTAAAACCTCTGGACTATAATAGCTACACCAATAGTGCCTGCAAATACAAGAAACTGTCAGAAATCTTCTACACCTTCTACACACAGTACATCAAACCAAAAATATCAAAACTCCTGCTGTGGTGAAAAAATAACTCATGATTTCACACAATCATATGTTGCATCTCCAGTTATAATGAAAATTACAAAGTAATTTAGCAACATCATTTCAGAAAGAGGGTTGCCATGGGTGAGTCATATCCAAAAATGCAACACCACAACACTGTACAAAAATAGGTGCATGACTATCTCATCACCACACGTGAGCTGAGACACACTGAATTTTCTGCTAATCCAGTGTCAACCATTGGTACAAAACTACTGCTTTAAGTGTATCTTCTCTATGACTGTATATAAAAAGTAGCTTCTTAGTCAGCAGAACAGTTCTCTGTCTGCATTCAGCATCTGAGCTGCTTAGTTCCCAGGCAAAAATAGTATCTGACTACACTTAGTTTTTATTAGTACTGCAGAGTTAATGCAGAGATAACTAAATTAAAGGAGGGTTCCTTTCTTGTTGGTCCATGCTTGAGTTTAAGGCACAATTACTAAAAGCAATAGGAAGGCAGAGCAGTCAGCTCGAGTGTCTTATATTTGTCACCATTAGCACTGGTATTGATCCACAGAAAAGAGATCTTAAGTTGGATTTTCAAGGCAGAAAAGTACCCTTGGGCTAAGGTTAATTTAGCCCAACTGATCTAAAGATTCAGGAGAGAATATGCACTATCACTGCTTCACAATGCCATCGTTGAGTAGAACCGTGTTACTATATGAAATATGTTGTCCCTGAAAAAATTCAGTATCTTCATTTACTATTTCAAAGGATTAAAAGCCAGGGTGAAAATCCACAGGGTGCCTGAAGTGGAGTTTCAGTAGAACTGAGGGACTTAACCTAAGAATGAAATTGTCAAAAACTCTGCCTAGCCCCACAGGCCCTCGTGGTCTACAGATGTCCAGTTTTTTGCTAGTCAAGGACTGTAGGTTGTTTAGCATTGCTTTGTGTCTAGAACTTAAGACATTTTGACAAAGCTTAACGTCTGTTGATGATTCTCAGATTTTTGTATGTAAATGGGGTAAATCACTTGTATATAAATGACATAAATCAGTACCATCATGATATTTAAAACACCATAGCTAATGAAGAGGTGGCAGGGAGACGAAGAAGCTGAACCCAGCTTTGCACACACCTTCAGAGGCTGCTGTAAGTTGAGCACACATGATCAAGGGCATATCTGTATGAGGAGATGGGGATATCCACAGGTGGTGGGATCAGGTCCAGGTGTGACCAACTGAGATGGGTTAGCACTCTATTGAGACATGCCTGCAAGCATCTTAATCCAGGAGGCTCTTTCAGGCTGTGACTCCCATTCTGACACAAGTGTTCCCATGACATTTAATCATTTATACCATTAAAAGAAAGAAGGCCAACAAAGGGGGCACTGCAGCAGGTGTCTCTACAGACCTGCCAGTGCATAGGAGGAATTGTATAAAGTCTTTTATAAAGCAGGCCCTGGTTCACACAGGGAAATCTATCCACCATGCCATTTGTTGGAAAGGCAACAATAGGAGGCACAAGCAATCCAGGAGATACTTGGAGTGGATCAAGGAAAATTTTGTGGTGGTGATGTTGGACTCACCAGCTAGGGGGACCCATTGTTCACATATAAGGAAGAGTTGATATGAAAGTTTATGGCTGTATTGGCTGCAGTGGCAATGACATGGTAGAGCTTAAGAACCTGGGGGAAATGAGGACAGCAAGTAGCAGAATGACCCTGGGCTCCAAGAGATTTGATTTCAGCTCATTCAAGGTTTCCTGAAGAGCAAAGGGGCCTAGAAAATCTGGCTGGCTTTCAAAGACAACCTCCTGAAAGCACAAGAGCAGTTCATGCCATTGTGCAAGACACTGGGCAGGCATGTTAGAAGTGAATGAGTACTCAGCTGAATAGGGAACCCTTGACTGAGCTCTGTTTTGCATATTTGTAAGGTGAATGATTCTAGCAAGGCTTTGTAGACAGTCAGTTTCCCATAGTTCCCCTTTAAAGAGATATAGATTGCATGAGTAAAATACAAAGTGGGTGGAAACCTGGTCAGATCATAGGCATCATGGATGGCAAGCTGAACCAGCAGCACACCAACAAGTATCCTGGACTATATTAGCAAGAATGTGTAACATTCAGGAAAAGTGATTCCCCTCTATTTGGCACTTGTGAAATTGTGTTTGGAGTGCTATGTCCAGTTGCGATCTCCCTTGTACATGCTAAGTAAGTCCAGTGAAAGACCACCAATATTATCAGGCGGTCTGGAAAGTAAGGAGAGAAGCAGAGGCAACTTTTGTTCAGCCTGAAGAGGAGATCAAAGGGGAATCTAATTGTTGTCTTCAACTTGCAGGGGAATGGAAGGGGACATAGAGAAGGTGGAGCCAAATTTTTCTCAGAGGTGTGTACAATGGAAAATTGAGATGCAATGAACAGAATTTCCAGCAAGAGAAATTCTATATAGATACAAGGAAAAAAGTCTTCACTCTGAAGGTGAAGTGAAACCACTGAAACAAATTGCTCAGAGAGGTTGTTGAATCTCCATCCTTGAACACGTTCAAAGTTCAACTGTACATGGCATTGGACAATGTGCCTTAACAAGTTAGCCTACTTTGAGAAGCAGGTTGGACTAGCTGACCTTCAGAAGGAAATTACAATGTAAACTACTATATAATTCAGTGAATTAATATATATTCTTGTCTCCTATTGACTATTATAAGCCCCTCCCACTTAAGTTGCTCACTCCTGTGACTCCCATTTGGAGAATGTGTTATAACTCTTACAGAGCAATGTAGAGCTCTAAGTTTTATAATATCAGACCTCTTTAGAGTCAGACCTCTAAGTTTTATAATATTGAAGGTCTCTACGAAACTATATCGAATGTACCATAGCCCCTGGTATCCTAAACCAAAATAATTAAATCACTCCTACTATATTATAGCCTGGGTACATGGATTCACAACACAAAGGTTGTAGAATCACACCCTGTTGTATGATTTAATTAATAGCACCAGTGCTGAGGCTGATCTGTGTGTCTGTGGCCATATACCCTATGGTAACAAGAGCATGGAGATTTTAAGCAGCCACAATGGTGAAAATGGGAAGAAAGAAAACACCTTTCAGTTTAAAAACACAACTTGAGGGTGGTTTCTGTTAATTAAGAAATTGTTGTGGTTCTATCTGTGGTTTATCTTCTGTTTTTTTGGTTACAGAATTTACTTGCTACAAAGCCTTGGCAACAAAAATCGAGCCTGCAGTTATCCTTAAAATATTAAATATAACACATGAAACCAGATTCTGGAAGTTTTAGTCATCCTGAGTCTAGATAGAGCAACTAGAATCAAAGGCATGCCTTGAGGAGTAAGCTACAGCACAGTTTGAGCCAGAGTGGCGAAGTGATATTCATCAAGACCTACTAAGTGAAAGAAATAAAATCTTGGCTAATCAGCTTTACACTATGTGAGTCAGTTAATTGTTGGCTATAGCAGATCATATTTTGGGGAACATAAGCAGTTTGTTTGTGTTTTGATCCAGGGCTACTACCCTTCACCAAAATACCTACATTTTAAAGTCCGTTTCCCCCACTTCTTTTCTGCATCTTTAGACTACAAGATGATAGTGGGAAGTACCTAAAGAAAAACATCACCTATCAAGATTTTACAAAATCAAAAAGAAAACGGTCTTGGATTTTTTAAAAGTATTTTTTGCTCTTAATCATTGAATTGCCTGGAAACTTGTGTGAATTTATCTTTCCTGAGACTGCTTAACATACAAAGCAGAATACGCTAGCACGTTACTTTAAAAAAAAGCTTTTCTAACCAATTTTTTTTTTTGCCTGCGCACACTAAACACTACTCTGAGTAGACTGCTGGCTCGGTGCCATTCAGACATGTAAAGGCACTGTGACTGTGAAATAAATAATCTTAATAATTTTATCAGGCATTTTATGTTGCAGCATGTTTGAAAACACTGAAGGAAAGTAGATTAATGGGTCTTTTATCTAGCTGTTTTTAAAATAATTGCAGCATAAGCCAAGTAAAACGAACATTCCCTCTTAGAAATCTATGTTAACCCAACCATTTATCCATTGCTGTTCTTAATTATCTCAACAGTGTGTCATGGCTATTTTTGCCCCTCAAAGTTAACAGTGGTATCCATGTACAAACCTTGTATACAACTCGAGATGTCAGGGTCAGTTTTTAATTCTTGGTCAGATTTCTCTGTGGTGCTTCATGGTCAGACCAATAAGAATAATGGCATTTTAATCCATAATAAGCAAACTTTAAAAGTATACCAGATTGGTTTTGGTAATTAAATGTGAATGCAACTGTGAATCGAATGTGCATCTGTATATACCACTGGCCCATTACATGTTAATACCACAAGACAGAAGACTTTGTCACAAGAATATTGAACATTGACTGCTGTTTAAACTATTGCATCTGCATTGTTTTGTAAACTGTCCCAAGGGGTGGACCAGAGACCGAAATAAATACTAGAGTCCAAAATATATTGAAACGTCATGGAAAATAATAAATACAACTTGCTCTTCATTTTTCATCTTTTCTCTTCTCTTCATTCTTGTGCATTTGGGGTTTTTTTGTGCTTTTCCTTCGGTTGACAATACAATGGTTTTTAAGCTCATACAGCTATTTATTTTGCTTAGTAAATCAGAAGCAACTTAATGTACTAAGTCTAGTTTCATTTAATTTGGCTTGACATTAATGACTTCACGACCAACTCAATAGGTACAGAGCAGAGAAAGCTGAGTCAAGATGATGCCTAGTCATTTGTTATTGCTTTAAATTGCACAATGTATCAGGATTTGCATCGAAACAAAATAAACTTCCATTTTGTTTTGGTAGCTTGCTACATTCACTTTCACTGAATGAATGATGCAAATGAGTCCGTAAGATCACAACATCACAGACTCATTCAGGTTGAGAGGGACCTCAGAGAGAGCCTCCTGCTCAAAGCAGTGTCAACACTCTGATTCAAATCAGGTTGTTCAGCTCCACAGCCTCTCTAGTTTACCGGTTCCAATGAAAAGTTACCCCCATGGAGACAATTTTTCCTTTTATCTAGTTGGAATGTCCCCGTTTCAGTTTATCATCATTGTTTCTCATTCTCCCACTGTGCAGCTCAGCCTTGCTCTGCCATCACAGTAACCTCCTTGCAGGTATTGGAAGGCTGCTATTAAAAGCTGTCTCGTGTGCAGGCTGAACCAGCCCAGTTCCCTCAGCCTCTCCTCACTGGGTAAATGTTTCAGCCTCCATCCGTCTTGGTGGCTCTCTGCTGAACTTGCTGCAGTTTATCAATATCTTTCTTATATTGGAGGCCCATAACTGGATGCACTGTTCCAGACGTGAGCTAATGAGCGTTGACTAGAGAATTCCTATGGCTGTGCTCCTATCGATAAGGGCCAGCATGAGGTTAGCTTTCAGCCGACAGACAGGACAAACTTCTTGCTCACAAAGGCTAAATCTAGGTAAGGTACTTATGTGCACAGTTACATCATTTGAAATCTTGCTTGTGCATATACCTGTTCTCCGGCTAATCAGAAGGAATCAAAACTTTCAGCATGATGTTACACTCACTTTTTTCTCCTTTGGTAAGAGTAAATAAAAACCTTTTCAAACTTACATTTGAAGAGGTAGCACTAATGTACCAAAATTGGCTATGTTTTAAAGCGTTTTCTCTTTTTTGCTAATTAAAGCCTTAGTTTTCCAGACATGCTACAATATAAGTCATTAATACAGGAGAGGCATGGACTCTACTTTGCTTGGCAAGTCTCAGAATGTAAAACTCCTTAACTGTATTTTACACCTACAGACTTCAAGCCTTGGCAGACAGTTTACAATGGGGAGATCTGAAAGTAGGTAAAATTTCTGGCATTAGACTAGAGTGTAGTGTTTAAAGCTCAGATCCACCGGCAAGCTGAAACATGGTTTAAGAAGGGTAACTTTGTTGTTTTTTCTCACAATGTCCCACAGAGTGCATGCCAACACATATAGAGCCAAATTCTGCTGTCAACTATACCAAAGTAAATCCAGAAGTACTTCAATGAAGTTCATTGAATTACACTACATTTATGTTTATGTTCAGAAGAAAAATGCTCCTTAATTTCTAAGACAAGCTGGTCACAAGGTGTTAGGAACACACAGCCTTTCAAAGCCTAGAGATTTATCAAAAGGTAGGTCTTGCAGAGTGCTGCAAGAGTTCCTGGGTCAGGGCCTAGACTGTAGATTATCAAGTTGCCATCTGTGAGGTAAGGCAGAACAATTATCCCCGTTCAGAAACCTTGGCTGTAGCATGATGCATCACAGTTCAAGCCTCCCTCATGTAGGGTCTGACATGTGAGGAGTTGGCTGAGAGCATTCACAGGGACAGACACCAACTGCTACGGACCTGAGTTTAGGGTGCACCAACTTCCCAAGGCACAGTGACTTTATCGTGTCTCCGAGTCATGAATTTTGTCCTCTGGACATAAACTGTCTCAACTGAGAGTGCTGTATTTCTATCTCTAGATCCTCCATGAGAAGGTCTGTAACCACTGAGCTACATAGGTTGTAGGTATATCAGTGTGTAGCTATACTAACTGTAAAAATGTGAGATAGAAGAGGTGCTGTTAAATTCATCATCCAGAGAAGGAAGTAAACCCGTGTTTTAGGAAGGATGAAGGGCATGTGGCTCAGATGAGTGTTGCTGACTTCCCTGAACAGATTTGTTCTGTTCCATGCCCAGACCTGGCCCAGCAGTACTCAGTAAAGTTTCATACTGTCTCATACCCATTGCTCATGTCCGTAAATGAGCCCCTGCGCTAATTTACCAGCATTCCTAAAGCGCTGGGGGCTCCTTGCTGTCTTGGCCTATCGCTTTCCATTCCTCCCTACCCATGAGGAGGTTGTGTCACACTGATCCCCCCCCCCATGATGTCCCACTGTCCTTGTCCCACTATTGACTATCATACGCGCAGCACGCATAGAGATCACGCCAATCATAACAGTGTGTCTCTTTCGAACATATTCTAGGCAATATACTCTCATGATGATTGTCATGAAAGTCTCAGAGCAGCGAAAGAGGACAGCTAGGGAATCATGGGCAGATGGGAAGACGAGGTGCCAGGGAGAAGCAGATTACTGCACCACTTTTTTCAGAGACGCTTTGCACTGAATCCACTTTGTCCCAAATACCATTCACTGTCTTGCAACAAGCCAGGTGGCAAACACTGGAATCTTTTGCCCAAGGGCATCCAAGCCTACGCTGCCTGCATAGTGTGCTCATCACCAGGCAGTAGGCTGGGCTGGGGAAAGTGAGGACTCTCCAAAAACACTAATGAAGTTGTGCTTGTAGGCAGCCAAGAAGGAAGAATCTGCAATCCAGTCCAGCCACTGACAAGGATGGGGAGTTTGGCATCCTAGCCTCAGTGCCTGAGACTTCATCTGCACCTGATACTGGGTGTCCATTTGTGTCAGCAGGCCAGTGAGCAGGAACCAGAGCCCACGGCTCGCTCTTAGATGAGTAGCCTAACCACTACCCTACAGAAAGACTCTCCTCAGTGCTTGCTTTCTCTCTGCTTATATTGCTCTCTACACAGTAGAAACACCTCAAAAGAAGGGGAAGAGACCACTGAGTGATTTACTACCCTGTCCAGGTGACGTTCTTGTGGCTCTTTCCGTTCAGATGGAGTTTGAAAAATATAAGCAATGTCGTATACTACTTACAGCTATATCACATCCAGCTGCATTCTCAGCACATCTTATTGATAGAATTGTCAGTAACAACAAGGAAGATTATGGTTTTCTTTTAAAATAGGCTGCTGCAGGAGAGGTTGTTGTTAATAACTTCTCACTTGAGACGAGATGTTAAACTGGCCTGGTGACTTTAGCAAGCGGTAGCATTAGTGAACCTGTCTTACTTTCAAGGACAGCAGAAGCTGCACACGTGGCTGCTTGTATTGAAGGGCACATGCCTCTGTTTGAACTCTGGTCCAAGACAAGTCCAGCTCAGACAATTGCCACTAATTAACCTCTGTCTGCAGTTAGACAGCTGAGCTCATCTAAAACACTCGCGCAACCAAAACACCTCCCAGAGGGGTGGTTCAACTTCCTCATCTCCCTGCTCTGGCTCCATCAGGTTAGGACCTGTTTGTAGGTGCAGTGTCCTGCCCTATTCCTTGTGCCAGCTCTGACTTATTGGTGAGCCAGTTCAGCTCATAAAACCAGCTGAAAAATGTTAATTCTTTTGCTGGATGAGTTTTGTGTCACTTCAGAAGCTGAATTAACTTTTCACTGGGGATCCAGTGAAATGCAGAGGTGGGAAAAGTGAGAAGGTGTCCTATGTGGCTGGGGACAGAGGAAGGAGCAGCGGAGCAAAGGGAATAAGTAAGTCGGTGTTTTGGAATAACCACAGCATTCCAGAAAGGGCTGCGTTCAACTGGGTGCTTAAACTGAGTTTTTGCAGAAATAAAGTAGTGCATTGCAATCCTTCTGAATTAAAGTTAAAATGTAATGGAAAGGTATTATCAATCACCAACAAAAAAATCAGGTCAGAATCAGCAACAAAGTTGTTATGGGAAGATCCAGTGGAATAACTTCAGTGCTGTAGGCATTCATATCAAAGAAAGACCTAAAGTGAGTTTGTACCTACCATGCCTCCAGCCTTCTTTCATCTTACCCTGATGGGAGACAAAAGTCAAGAACCTGTTCAAGATGAAAAAAAATAACCTCTTAACAACTGCACAATTAAGTGCAGTTGTGTTGGCTGGCTAGCAGTAACCCTATGAATTAGATAAGGGCACATTTTCACTGTAAAAGCCTCTATTCAGTGCAAAAGAATGCAATAGTGAGCTTCTGTCTGAAGCCAAAAAGCTAATGTGTAAAGCTTTTTGAATCCAAAGAGTCCTGTGTTACAAATAGGATCTGCAAAACGCAGCTGACAAGTGTCTTAAATTCTTGAGGTATCCAAAAGATCACCCTACGCAGAAGCAGTGTTACAGCATCAATAAGAGCCTGTCCTGAACTGGAAAACCATCAGGTTGACTCACATTCGTGTCATTCTATCTTAGATGTGCTATCTCCTGGAGAAGAGAAAACCTTTTCAGGTAAATGAACTGGGGGTTGTCTCAAATAACCTTTCTTTTTTTTTTTTTTTTTTTTTTTTTTACCTCCTTGTTATGTCTGCTAGAAACCTGAGCTTAGTGTGCTACTGAGGCTTCAAAAGGTCTTGCAGAATTGAGTAGAGACTTAGGATTATGCTTTAGGTATGGCTGCCACATAAAATCCTGCCGAAAGTAGTCACAGACCTGTAACAGTCCAATAAAATTGTTGCAAAACGAAAGGGCTTGTAATGGCAATGCATTTCGTCTTCAGGAATTTGTCGCCCCTGCTGAAAGTCGTCACAGACCTGTAACAGTCCAATAAAATTGTTGCAAAACGAAAGGGCTTGTAATGGCAATGCATTTCGTCTTCAGGAATTTGTCGCCGAGTGGACTGTTTTGGGATTTGCTAGGCAGTGTTTGGCATACTTCCCTGTCCTCTCATTCCCAAAGGCGAACGCTGCCAGTCTGCCTATGCCAGCCTGGACTCCTGGGCAGCAGCTTTGACTCAGATATCAGTCAAGACCCTACATCCAATCAGTGTCTAAATATTACACTTGTTCTTGCATAGCATCTCAAAGTCTTTGACATTTTCATCATTCAGGTTCTCTTAATTTTCTGTCTGGAGGACAAAGGAACTCTTTTCTTTGTCCTTTGTAAATGCAGTCTTTTCCTCATTAAGCTCCTTCTGAATGCTCCTACACAGAGAAGTTCCCCAATTTGCTCTTTTGGTCATATCATATTTCTCTTTGAATTTCACCAGTTGTTAAGCACCGTGTCCCATCTACCGTCTCTCATTCAGTATTGAAAACAAGCGGTCAGCTCCTTCCATCAGCCATCCCAGATGATCATTAATGTTATAGTCTAGCATTTGAAGCAAGCACCCTTTCTGTTTTCTTCTGTTCTGCTTTGAGGATTGTCCTGCGCTAATCTGCAAAACCATGTGACTACTGTCCTGCAATTCCTCAGTTCCTGACTAGTGTGAAGCCTGTGAAAAACTGGACAAGTTTCAAGGTGTCAGCACTAAGGACTGCACGTCAATAGGACTGACAGCATGAGACTTGCTTACCCAAACAGTGTCATGTTAGGCATTGTGCGCTTCCTGCTGCTGCTCCACAGGGTGCCAGAGTCCTCATGAGTCCTATGTCAGCCTTGTGCAGTTATCCCAGGTGGTGGAAGGCATCCTCAGTGACACTGGACACCTTCATTTAGGCAACTGAATCCCTCTTACATTGTCTTGTTTCCTTGTATCTCCTTCCCTGCCTTTATCCACAATTGTAGTATGTTAGTTCTGGGAGGGAGCGAAATGCAGCAGCAACTACCCACGAGAGCTAAAAGTCCTGTACAATAATGCACACAAAAACGATGTGATGAAGGCTGCTAATTAAAGCCAGGTGCTCCAGCAGGAGAATGAGTAGGGATGTGATAACTGTGTGCAAGAAATGGAATACTTGGCCTCTCCACGGACAAGCAAGATGTTGCAAGAGAGCCCTGAGGTTTTGTGGCTGTAATCGGCTGCCCTTCTGTTGACAGTATGTTTCTTCAATAAATTGAGGCACAATCAATCAGCTATCTCCTGCTTCCAGTATATCACTAGGAGTGTACCACAGGTCACGCTAGTACAACATCGTACGAATGTTCATTAGGAATTTAACTCCAGATGGTGCTCATTTTGTATGCGTCCTACTCACGATCACTTTTGCACAATATTATAACTAAATTTTTTATTGGCAGGAAAAACAAGCAACGTAACTCTATTTGAACAAGTGTTTACAGAAAATATCTTCTAAAGGCATAAATGTGGATTCAGAATTAAAACTTGATTTTAAAGAGTTAAAATAGTTCAGCCATAATTCAATCAGAAACTACACAAACTTCACCCTTCCACGCAAAAAAAAATTGAAAATGCACACTAACAAGACTAACAGCAGTGCACTGAAATTTACAGGTTTTTCACACACTTTGTAATCAAACTCTCTTTCAAGCCTAATTACTGCATGTTTGATGTAGGTGTTGATTTTGTTGAAATTGTATGTACAGCCAGTGCAAACAGTCCAATAACCCTGAGCTTTTATTTAGCTCCATAGCCATTTTAATGGCTTTTTCCACATTTATTGCTGGCAACATCATCCCTCCACAGAAGGTGAGTTGTGCTTTTTGTGTTGGTTTTGTTCTTGATTTACGGGCAAGGTCTTTAATTGAACTCTTAAGAACACACCGTGCATTCAGAACCTTTGCAAATAGGAGATGCACTTGAGAAGATGTTAATATAGTCTGGACTGTGCAACATGGATGCTCACTGTCTGGTATGTAGAGCACTTAAATTCAAATCATGAAAGCAATCAGAATATTTGCAACTCTCTATTACATGTTTGTATAATTCGAGCACCAAGACTATTAGAGCATGTCTTACGGTCTCAGATAGAACAATTCTATTTCACTTCCTTTCTCTCTAAGTATGCAGGTTTTTGCCTCGCTACTGCTTCATTCATCTCACAGATATATGTCATCTTTCCTTACCAGAACACATTAATGGAGTTTTCCTGAAGGTCAGCCAAAGAGACAGACTGTGACACAAATTTCCAATATGCTGTAGGAAAATGAGGAAGGGACATGTGTGAAAACAGTACATCATCCTTCCTGTATTTTCCAAGCTGCACTACAAACTAGATGACAAGCAGAATGTTTGTTTTAATGTTTTTATAATGGAAAAGATAACACATTATAAAGAAAACAATTTTGGGTAATAAAAGTATTTTTAAAGAAATATAAATAACATCAAAGGGATGCCATAGAAAAAAAAAATCACAGAATTAAAACTTCACTGTTCACAATGAGCCATTTTTTTGTGAACAGTTACTTGTTTGCATATAGATCTGAACTGTGCATTGGTGGGTGCAATCCATATCTTTTTACACTTTGGATTTTGCTATTTTTCACTATTAACACCAGAGGAGGACTGGTTTGTAGGATTAGAGATGTAGTAGTCTGCAGTAAAATCTGAAGGAAATTTTGAGTGACTAGTAATTTTTACATAATCAAGGTTGTTGCTTGGTTTTGAGGTTTCTTAGGCTCATTCTAACAAGACAGGCACAATTTTATTTATAAATGGACACAAGTATTTAGATTCAATATTAACTCTGTAGTAAGGTTTGTGTCAGTCTTTTGTAGCTTTTCTCCAAATATCAGCCTTTTCTCCAAACACAAGTGCGTAGAACACAACTTAAAAAACCACTAGTATTTTCTATTCTCTTTTCCCCATGATCTTCCTTGACAAAGAAAATGGCATCTTGAGATGCTAGGTCTTCTCCTGTAGCTCATACACAACAAGACTGACCTATGAGTTAGGGCATGATCAACAGATACCCACCCATGCAAGGACACCAAACACATGCACAAATTCATTGCATGCTGTTGTTACCATAAGCACGTAAGACATCCCGAAGACCTCAGTCGCAACAGCAGATGCTCTTCAAGAACACACAAAAGCTTCCACATGTAGGAATAGATACCAATAGCCAAGCATGGGTATAATAGGAAATAACAATATTAGAAATAACGTTACGCACAATGGAAGTCAGGACTTTTATTGCTTCTTTGCAGAAGCAAAACCAGAAGCCCGGGGCTGTGGAAACCAGCTGCCAAGAACTAGCCGGAGGACTGGTAGCTGAGCTGGGAACAAGCTCCAGACCTGTGCTCTGCCACCTGTGTCATGGTGACTCTGCTGCATACAACTTTGCCTTCACAGTAGAGAAATTGGTGAGGTTTAGCAGGCTCCTCAGTCCCTCCCTCCTCCGATGAATATCGTAAAAATACCAACAGAGACTGATTATTTTTTGAATGGCAACCATGAGATACACCTGGAGAGGACTGTATGGCGAAACTGTTTTGAAATATTCCTGAACTTTGAAGGTGAGATGTAAATTCAAACCGTGGTCGAAGCCACATCTGCTTCCCTTGAAAGGAACAGGCTTTCTGTTTGAAGATCCTGTTTTTGGTTCCTGGTGACAGCTACAACTGACCTTCTCAAATAACCTTCTTGTATCAATTTAAAGCATGTGTGTTCTCATTCCAAGGAAACTGTGGCAAATGTGGTGAGCTTCCTAGGAAGAGCACGATTCAGAAAAGGTCACAAACGGTATGCAAATGTGACAAATGCTAGCCAGATTGTTCTTCTCTAGTGTGTATGTTTCTTCACAAGATAAATGCCTCTTTAAAAGTACACAAGACCAGTTATCATTCCACCAGTACAAGTGAAGAAGTTTTAGGTTGAGGTCACTTTTTTTTTTTTAAGACACACGGCTAGCAAGGCTGATAAATCGTTTCTATGTAGGTGAAACACACACTGACATCATAAAATTGTGACACAAGCAGCATGTAATTTAGCCAAGGTAGAGTTACTTTTTAATTACTTCTGCTAAAATCGCAGTGATATAAAAAATTTACAAGTAAAACCAGAAAAATATGCCTAAAAATCCTATCACCTCCTGTCTTAGTTGGACAGCATTTTCAGTGCTTTTCAAAAGAAATAAGAAAATGAAGATGCTGCACTGATGGCTTTTTGAAGACCCGAGAAAAAATGACAGGGTTCTATTCTGTATGAGTGATTTTTCTCTGGTCATTTTGGTATAGAATGAATTACTTAAATCCATACGACATTTATTTTGGAAGAAATTCCTCCCAAAGCACTTATACTATATGCTTGTTTGTCATAGAGTTTATAAGTGAAGAGGGAGAAAGGGAGGTGGTAGAAAGTTAGTCCAATATAAAAACCACTGGAAATATTCACAAGCATTATACATAACACACATAAAATAGGTTAAGATAACAAAATTCATGTTATGAAATATATTTTAAAAACATAATAAAAATTAAAAATCTGCCTGTACAATTTTAATTTGATCTGATGTATTAAGACTCCGATTTTACTCACAAGATCACACAATTTTTTCTCCCATCTCTTTTGCCTGTAGAAGAATCCTGCTTCTTTTTTGCGGGGGGGCAGGGGGGAGAGGTGAATCAAAGATGCACAGGGGAAGAAGCCAGAAGTGTTGAGATTAGCAAAAGAAGGTCCCATGACCAAGGGAGTTATATGTTCCCCAGGAGAACGGGTTTCTATCCCTGCCTCTGCCGAAGGATTGCCGAGCAATGTTTATACCCAAGCACTGAGGCTCAGGTGAGATTTAGACGTTACTGCTGTCAATGAGAAGACTAAGTTTGGCATGTGGCTTCAGGAGAGAAAATTTATGTTAAGTATCCGTTTTCCCTCCAGTCCCTGGGGAGCCTGAGGCAGTCGGGAGCGGGTGTCACAGCTGCAAACGTGCTGAATGGAAATACGTCACTAGGAAGCACCGAACGGGGGGGTCAGTCCGTACTCTTGCCCTTTCTGGATGAGGCAGCTCCCCGAGACAGGGGCTCATAGCCCAGAACCCTATTTGACTGCTTGACTTGTCCCTCTCAGCAGACGCCTAATCTACAGGGTAGTGCTTATATTATCTATAATGCCGTGATGACTAGGATGCTTACCCGAAAACCAGGAGCTATATTTCAGAGGCTTTTCTCAGCATAGCACAACTCAAATTTATATAATAATTTCACAGGAGAGAAAAACAGTCTACCATTAGAATATAAAACAAATAGAGATTTATAACTAATACATACCTCACTTGTCAAACCCATCAATGACATTTCTTCCCCTGTGACTCAGTTCTGACCTTAATTTGTTTTGTCTTCTTTTTCTCCCACTTTCTTTGCTTTACCCCGGTGTCTTTGCCCAGTCAGTTCCAGCTTCCAGGACCCACGTCAGTCCATTCCTACATTTCATCCAATAATTCATAGGTCCAGACATCTTGGCCACCTACTACCCAGGCATCAGTTTCCTGCTAAAACATTACCAGCCTCCACTTGCAGTGTGTCCCTTAAGCTCCTTTATTTGTTCCCTTCCCAGGTTAGCTCTTTCTTTGGCTTTTGTAATATACCTCTTCCTTCTCCATGTTGTCTGTGCCCAACCCAGAGGGGACATGAGACACAAAAGAGAGACATCCCCTCAGTTCTCATGAACAAATATTTCCTCATAAGTATTTGAAAACATTGTGGACATTTTTTTGGTAATATTTTTAAACTAGTTAATTTTCAGCAGCCCGAAATTCCTTCTTCTGTGGCTTTTAAGCATTTTTTTCAGCTTCTTCATGTATATTTTGGATTTGGGGGATTTGGGAGGAGAAGGGTGTGTTAGCATCTTCCCAGAACAAGTATTTTAATCATTGTGAGCACACAAGTGAATTGGAGCCAGAAACAAATAGAAAATAAATGCTACAATTCATGCTGCAATTTTTCTGAAATAACTATGTCATAGTGAAGAAATTCCATGCATTCTGAGCCGCTAAGTGTGTGTTTCTGTGCTGATGGTTTTGAATAGTAGTTATTGTCAAGCAACCATACAGTCAACCTCCACGAGGCACATAGTGATAGAGTTCAGGGAAATGCATACCTGAGAAAATCTATGCAGTTAGGCATCACTAATTCCAGAGCATCACTGCACCTGCAGTGGCTGACACTGTCTACTCCGCTATCATGAATACAGAGCAATATAATGCATGCAGAACAAGAAATTATATTTATTTGTCGTAGACACTCATTTCCCAAATTAATAGGTCACGTGTTGTGTTGTCATGTTTTCACAGCTCAATGTTCATGGCAGAGAGCCCATCCTTCCACAAAATGTAGGAGCTCTGAGGAAAGGAGAAGCTCAGAAAGGACAGTCCATCTTTGTCCCAGAGTAGCAAGCCACACTGCAGTAATTTCAAGGAACAAACACGGGCAACCCTCTGCTGTCTCACTTCCCTCAGCTGCTTCTAAGTTAGGTTGAGGGAAGAAGGCTACAAGATGGGACCTGCCCAGTATTGAACAGAATTTCTAGCAGCGTGTTTTCCTAATCCTTTCATCCTTGGTTGACCTGAAAATATACTGCAACAAGGTTTTGCTTCTGGGTGTTCATCTCAAATTGAGTTTCTAGCATTTCTTTACACGTTGCAAATTATATTACAGGAAATGTAAAACATTTCTGCAGTGTAATCTTTCAAGTGTTCTCAAAAGGAAAATAGTTCAATGGATATTTGTTTAACATCTGGCATGTTTGATCTTTCTAAGAAATCATCATGTGAAGCAAAATACTACAGAACCTTTCTATTCTGTATCTTTGCCTAATTACCTGCTACTGGGCACTCTTGGAAACAGAACATTGCAACAAGGGATCAAACGATGTTTTACATGCATAGAATTGGATTATCAAATTAATATAATTCTGTTACCTATGAAAAGTGGATTGCTCTGGTAAAGAATGGTAAAGAAACCTCAGTTAACTGAGATAAAATAGATGTACAGTGCAAAGCTGGGGTGAAAACCATTTTACCGTACTTCAGTGGCAGTATGTGATACCTTTCTAAAGATGGACTGCAGTTTCCATTTCAGGTTTCATTTATAGAATACTGTCATTACATAAACCGCATGATTTTTACTGTACTGATGAGTAATTAATTACAGAAAACTCAACCGTGCCAGCACTGAATTACATTTATAAACACTGAAAATGCAACTACCTGTCTAAAGGAAGAAAATTAACTGTTCAGCAACGTAAGTAGTTCAGGAAAGACAATTCTAACAGATCTTCAGATTGATGGCTTTTTGAAGGGAAGCATGTATCTTGGCACTGTGCCAAAGAGTTGTTAGATGCATCATGTAACATAAAAATAGAATTATCACACATTCACAAAGCAAAACATTTAATCCCTGTCCTTGAAAAATTATGTATCTTCTTGCATAGCTATATACCTGCTCTGGAAAAGCAGCCAAATTTCAAGCTATACACAAGAATTCAAATGATTAACTTTATGGATATGATTATTCTAAAATCTGATATTTTTACCGCAGGGTTTAGAAAGCACAGCCATATCTCTCTTACATTCTGTGTCTGATTATACGTGAAAACGATGCAAAATCCATTAAATTTCAAGATCATCTTGGGGCTGCAGTAGCAAGAGTGTCATCAATTAACATTCCAGGGAAATTTGGAAGGCAAAACAGGAATAATAAGTATGTAAGCACAGATATCTATCCAAAAGCTCTAGTTTGAGCCTTGCAAATAACATCTTGAGGTACAGCTTGGTCTGAAACTAGATTTGCACACAGATGTGCAAACTCCTTATGGATGTCTGTTCTTTGCTTAAGCAATATAAGTGTTTGCATAAAACTTGGCTCCTAATCACTATTTCTGTGCCTTATGTTGTATTCTCTCTGAAAATGAAGAGAGAAAGACATTAATATTAAAAAGATGTATTCACACCCACCTGAGGAACTGGCACTATACGTGTTCCTTAGTTATACTGGTAATTTCACTAAATTGTATTTGGAAAAAGACAGCAATTAGATTTTAAGGCACAATTCTGCAAGTCATATGGTTTTAGCATAATTTTAGAGGCTTTAAAAAAAGATAAAAATAACAGCTCAGATATTTCTGGCAATATGGTATTAGAAAAAAACCCAAAACTTTTGCATTGTGGTCCCGGTAAGGAATCTCTGTTACAATGCTTGAACTTTGTTATACCACGTGGCCCAGCAGTATCTGTCAAACGATGGCCAGACACTCCAGCAGACTTAATGATTCGGTGGACTCTCCCCGTCCGGTGTTTAACCTCCCAGTGTATGCTTCCTGGACGGGAGCTCCTGAATATATTCAAACTGAGACCTTCACTCTGAAAGTAGCAGTCCTACCTGACACAACAGAAATCCTCCCTCCCCACTGAATCAGTAAGATCTGCGTTAAGTGACAGCTTGTCTCATCGAGCAGTTTCTCCTTGAATACCTTGCTGGTTCCTCCCAGAAAACGTAGAAATATTCTGGCAAAGAAATGGGAGTGAAAAGAGGGCTCTTTGTTCCCTGAGTTGCTGTATGGTTTGACAGGGAAAGTATAAAGGTACCTGTAGGTCACTGAAGGTTAGTATTTCCTCTGGCATTACTGTTTTGACAAATGGAGAGAAAACAAACTTCCCAACCACAGGAACAGAATGGCAGGATCATTGCAAATCCAGAAGCGGATGACACTAATAAACAACTGAAGGTAAGCTTTCGGTGGTATCCAAAGCAGCATCCGAACTGAGTATCTGGATCAAAACTTTCCCTGGAGATTTATGTAGAACAAAGACCTTTTCTGTTCTTTCTTTGGGCACCTGATGCTAAATCCAGATGGCTGACTCCTGATATTGGACACAGTGACTGCCCCATCATTTGTTGTGCAAATATTTTCCCTCAGCCAAAAGTAAGCTCATTTTGGTGTTATTAAACACAGATCGAGGGACCAAGCAGCCACATTACTTGTTCACTCGGTCACTTATTCATCCAAGTAAGTTAAGAAAACAAACACATCAAATTTTCCTCTGTCTAATCAATAGATAGGCAAGGTAGTCAAAAGGTTTTAAATAAGATTAAAGCTATGTCGATATTAAATAGAACACTTCTTTTAAAGGCGTTCCTTTTTTCTGTTTGTTTGTTTGTGGTTTTGGTGCTTTCCCCCCCAAATAAAGGATGCTGCACTGTCTGCACTCTGTATAAAATGATTAGGCGGAGTTAATTTTCTTATCTGAAACCCATGAAAACAGCTGTCCTTTATTTAAAAATGCAATAGCTGTTTCATCAAGTTTCATTCTACTTTAACTGAATTTATTGTAAAATAATGGCAAGAAGGTGCACTTCTTTAACTTGCCACGAGTTACAATGAGAAGAACAAAGACTGGATAGAGGTCCTCTCCGTGTCTCAGCACTGCTTAGCCCATGTGTGATGGCCACTGTCTAATCCTACCTCCTACAGATTCATGGATAAAAGACAGAAGAGACTAAAACTCTCACTATGCAGAGCCAGAACACAAAGAGAAGTGATGCCTGTTAGGAAGACAAGATCTCCCATGGCTTCAAGTAGAGGTGGGGGGATTATTGCCTGCATCACCATCCTCCTTACTCTGCTTATGAGGAGCGAAACAGCCATCTCGGCGCAGTGGACTGGGGTTTGCTTCTTGCCTGCGGGCCCCGTGAAGCTGGCAGGATGAGGTATGTCACTGGGACATTGGCGCCTTAAAGGGCTCATATGGGCCTATAGGCTCCCCAGATTAGAGGAGAATGCTTTTGTACAGTTAACCTCACCCTTCTACAACCAGTCAGTGCCAGGGTAGGAGACAGGGTGTTCGAGAAAGGGGTCACCACAAAGCACGTAAAGCAGAGATACAATTTGCTATGTACAACCCAGCAGGCCCATTTGTATATGAAATGTGTTATTTGCTTTAGCTTGAGAACAAATAATTCCTGCTTCTAACTAATCCCATGCGAAAAATAATAAAGAGTCAACACAATGAATTATCTCTTTCAGAGAAATAAAAATACAGTGCTATACCCTGAACTCACAGTAGCTGGACATAGGTTCTTTAAAAAGAAAGACAAAACAACGTTTCTCATGTCGAACCTACTACGGTAGAACAAAATGGGGAAAAGCAACAGAGCATATTTTGTCCTAAGCAAATAAATTAAAGATTTACTGCTGCCCAGTCTCAAGAATCATCTGCCATGGGTAAACTGTAGACTCTCCAAACACTGCATGTCACAGCAACGAAACCAGTGTCGTAAGAGTGGGTAAACGAAAGCACAATTTACCAAAACTACCTTTCTCATAACCAACGTCAGTGAGGAGCTACCCTCCCTTAGCTTGCCAGGCTCTTGGGCCCCTCTCAGTCCTTGTGCTAAGGACAGTGCTTTGCGCATCTGCCCGGTTCCTCTCCATTTCAAATCAGTGGATGAAGTGGGTTCATTTTGTGACCAGGAAGGGAAGAGGAGACCTTAGCACCTGAGCAGAGACCAATTCTGCTTTAAGACTCCTCCACTCCTTCTTAATTTCCTTCATTATCTTCAAGTCCTTCCTTTTGCTACCCTCTATCTTGTCTCTCCATGATTTATCTCTTGTACTCTCCTTCTCTTCATTCTTCCTTTTCCACTTGGTGCTTACTCTTACACTCTCTGTATCACCACCTTCCATTCCCCACTATTTTTACTTTTCTCCAGTTGTCATCTGAATTGCAAGTTTTTGTCCCACTATACATTCCTTTTCCAGCTCCATCCCTTTCTCTTCCTTACTTTTACACATTGCACAGCTATATTCCACTGGATATCAATGTTTCTGCTGACTGTGCATTTCATGATCTCCATTCCTTCTGCTTCTCCTTTTGCTGAAGTATTCAAGTCCTCCTTTGTTGTCTTTTTTTCCCTCCCTCTATTGCTGTTATCCACTCTCTGCCTTGAATATTTGACTCACACAATGATGGATATCTGAATAGCGTTAGATATGAAGTACCTACCCAGAACAGAGCTCCAGCAGGTCACTGGGTCGCTTTAGCAGTTAATGGTATGGAGAAGATTTAAGAGCAGTGACAGTTGGTCACAATCCAGTGTTTCAGTGTGGACAGTTGGTCACCTAATCTGCCAACGATACATCTGTGTGTATTCTCTCTGACTTCCCTGACGAGTTCAAATCCAGAGCATGGACCTGAATCTTTCCAATTAATTGTCACAGAAAAGCGTCCAGGGGAGGAGTCAGAACCATCAGCCCATAAGAAGTGCCCTGTTGGGTGAAGCCAGAAGCCTGTCCCCAGCGCCCATAAGAAGTTCCCTGTGGGGTGAAGCCAAAACCTTCTCCCCAGCAGTGGCCAAAGGAGAGGGTATGTAGGAAAAGGATGTGCCCCTGCCATTTTGTGAGATACATCTCCCTCGTACCCTGATAACATCCGGAGCAGATAAAGCAGGGGTGAACCCTCTAGCACTCCTTTGCACATTCTGTTTATGGACTGGTCGTCCATGGATTTTTCCCATCCCTATCGAACCAGCAAATGCTCTCTGTATCCATGTCTGTGGCAGCAGTGGCCAGCAGTTTACTACCTACGGTGTAAAGAAGTCCTTTTCTCCTTTTACCTATTTTAATCCAGTCTCCCACTGGTTCCTTTGAGAGTCCTCTGGTTCGTACACGGCAATGACCAACACTGTCACATCTTCACTATTTTCATAATTCTGTGAAACATTTTCATCTGACCCTCTCAGCTATCTCCTCTCCAAACTGAAGAGTTCCAGCCTTTCTAGTCTCTCCCCACTCGATCTGTTATTAAACACTGGGCAATGAGAAAACCTGATGGCAAATTCGTGTAGCAGAGATACCAGCGTGCCTGAAAAGGTCCTGGGAAAGGAAAGGTTTTTGAAAAATTCCCAGTTATTTCCCTGAACTGTGCTTCTTTTCCATGCTTGGTGAGCAAGGAGCACTTGCTCACTAACACTTCAAAACCAGGTTTTCTTTCTTGCCTTTATATGACACATTAAGAGCGCTCTGATTTTTTTAGACTTTCCATTCCCCTTTCTAATGTATTCTACCAAGACGTGTGATGTCAGGGTCCTGAGGGCACAGCTTACTTGCCCCAGCCAGACCACTGGGTCTGCCCCCACCCTGCCCATAGTCCAGCATCCCATTTCAGCCCTCTGGGGCCATCAGTCCCTGCTCCAGTGATTCTGCAGCAGTGCTGGTCCACACTGATCTAGACAGTGACCCACAGACTGACTTCCCAGCTTGACCTCAGATCCACCTCATCACCATGGATCCACTTGGTGATCACTAGCCCTGATCCTGACTGGCCACTTGACTTGCTGGCTTGACTTTGGACATGCCCCATCACCACACACTTGCCTGATGACCTAGGCTCTGGGCTGAATCTGGCTGCCACCTCCGGGTCTGTGCTGCTCCCTCGCTGGCAGTGGTGCCAGCCCTGCCCCGCCGCTTCCCTGCCCGGCCGGCTGCGGTGTCACACTCAGCTGCTGGCTCTCCAGCCCTCAGGGAGCAGCTAGCCCTTGCTGCACCCTGGTATGGACGGTAAAGTCCGTAATTAGCTTCCCAAGGCAGGAAAAAGCATAGGAAGCACCAAAATTGTCTTTAATCTGCCTTTGTGCTGCTGCACATGACAATCACCCTGGAGGCAAAAGGATACAAACAAGAGGGACAGGAGGTGCCAGGGAGGACGAGGATGGGTAAGAAATGTCATACCCCCTCTTTGCCTGTTGGGCTTCAAAATACATTAAATTGTATGTACCAAACGGAGCAAACTACTGACATTTCAAACCTCTCCTTTACAGAAATTTTTTATAGAGATGCTTTCAACAGTTTTTACTGTGCATTCAGTATCCCTATATTCTAACATTTTAAATGAGGTTGAAAAAAAGAATAATTAATAGGGACAGAAAAATGCCCTGTTATTGCTTAATAGCTATAGGATGGATAGAAGTGGCTTTTATAACAGCCAATAGCAGCCATGAAAACAACTTGCAATCCAATTAAAACTCATAATCCTATGCTCTCCTCCGCTATAGGACTAAGCCAGGATGTCCAGTACACTCAGGAAAAAATACCTTTCAAAAAAAATGTTAAATTTTTGTGTGCTTTACTGTTATCAATGCTATGATGGCACTAAGATGTTAGTTTTGTACGTCTGTAACTAAAGCCATCGTTATAGGTTGTTACTGGGCCATTGTAATCAAAGGAAATATGAAGACTTGAAAATGAATCCCAAATGAATAGATTCATTCATTTGAAAAAAAAAAAATCCAAATCAAACATCCCAGATGTTTGAATCCCAAATATTTCCTGTGATACATGGTTGTTGGAAGCACTTGGAAGTATTAATTAAAATTTTGCTTACAGAATTAACCCTGATTCTTAGAACTGCTGGCTACTGTACACCAAAACTTGGACTGACGAGGCAAAACAGAAAGTTAGAGAAATCATCTGGATTCAGATTCTTTAATATTGCTGTGGAGAGTGTGGATTTGCCAAATCACCATATTTGGGAATGCAGTTTAAAAAGGCTAAGAATGTTAATAAAGCTATGGCAATATTAGGTCAAAGCTAAATAGATGAAAGACTATCCATTGGCATATGTACCGAGAAGTGCATCAGATGACCAACTCAGGAAAGCACTGCTGTATCAGTGCCACTTCACATTCTTCAATGCTTTTTTTTACAAATGTATGGCCTCAGAACTATATGGTTCTGTCTGAGTGGTTTTTTCACAGGCGGCTTAATTTCTAAAATATCTACCTAATGTCAGATAAAGCTAACAGAAGCAATCTGTGAAAAAGCCATCTGACCACAGCAATTAAATGGAAATTTCTTAAAGAAGTGGCAGGCAGCCACTTAAAGAAGAAGTGTCTGTCTCTGCAAGCACTGTGGGACCACAATCCCCTTCAAGGGCTGTCAGTGGGCTGAGTTTGTTGTGATCTCAGCAGAAAGAGGTATTGGTCACCAAACCCTGGGTGCCACTGATGAGGCTCCTGAAGGGTTCAGACAATTAAAATAATAGAGCTTTTTACTAAGACAATTCACATGCTGGTTATGTTAAAAGCACTGAGTATTTTAGTAGAAATTGAGGCAGATGTGAGTCTTGACTGAGTCTCGGGGATCAGCCATAGCAGCACAACCAAGCAGCTTCAGCCCTTTGAGGTGCCAGTGGGAGCCACATCTCTGCCCAGACCCAACAGCCTCCACACCCAGGCCACACTTTGCCCATTATCAAGTCTTTTCTTGTCAAACAGCTCAACTGAAGGAGTCTCTGTGGCTCTCCTGCTTTGCCTCCCTCCAGAGTATGACACCCCCCACCCCAACACAGGCTTTTCTTCCCTTTTGTGTTCTGCAGAGGCAGGGAAGTCCTCCACGTGCTGGGTGTCAAGACAGTGGTAACACTGAACGGTCACACTGCCAGCATATCCAGCCATACTGTGAACTGGATCAATTTTGTTCATGTTTTACAGAAATTTAGTGTAATAACTAGATCCAAGAAGGTGAAAATATATTATTTTCACCGAAGTAAAACATTAATTTCTACAGGACCAGACATCTCATCTTTACACCCTTCAAAAGATTACAAATGAACAAGTTAAAATGACAAGGTAAAAAAAAAAAAAAATCAGCAGGACTGAAACTAAATATTTTGGAACAATTTGCTTAACACACAAGAAGCTGAAATTCATTCCTTCATCCTTATTTGGAAGGTAACAAAGTATTGAAAACTTAGGATTGCCTGTGGTACTGAGGTCCAAAGTTTCATACAGGTCTAACAGGCTAGAACACCATGCAGCAAGCAGGCTATCAGAAGGTATGCCACAGTTTTGCCAGAGGATAGGAGCTTCTTCTGTGTACAATTAGGTGTATCTTTGGCTAACTTTGCTTTCCTTACCAAGTGATTGTAAGTACCGGCAACACGAAACCCAAGGCACATCTTCACTTTTCCAGCTTCTTTGAAACATTTGGTTTGTGGAGAGGCCCTATCGAATACTCCGTAAGCATCAGAAGTCAGAGTCATCACAACAGGAGAGAAAAACGCAAGCAATATGCCATCATGGGAACCAGATGACTTTTCTGGGCCCTTGACACTAAAAGCAGGAGCCGTCATCCCCACATGCTGGGCTGTTTGTTTCATATCGATCCTTGGAAAGTGAGTCACGACTCACTTCCTCTGGTCCTGATGCTTCCACTGAGCAGGGAGGTGTTGCTCACTGCCTAGCGACCATGCTTGTACATGTGATGGCTGGTCATGCTTGTCACAGAGGAATTTTCTGCCATGAATCCTAAGACAATACTTGAAAATAGTATGTACGTCACAACTACAGTTCTCTGGCCTTGCTTTCATGTCCTACTTTTGGACCTATGGTTAATTAGCCCACTCTATCTTACTGGCAAATTTTCAATCTTCCCCTTACTCGACTCTGTATTTCAGTAGAAAAATTAGAAACCACATCAAGAGGCTTCATTTTTCCTTTCCTAAACAAAATCAGGCTGCCAATGACTCAAAAGTCTCAAAGAGCAACATAGTGGTCTAATGTTTTTTTTTTCCTTCTTGTGATGCTGAACTCTGTAAGGACATAGTGTTGTGGGAACACAATCTGCTTCAAGTTTAGGCATGAACACCAGTTTTCAGTTCAACCAATAATTTTTCAGTATACCAGTCTCACTGAAATGATATTTTAACAGTTGTCTAAAATCAAATGCTGATTCAGACAGTGTTCCAGCTCAATTTGCTATTGACAAGCAGATACATATCATAGAATAGTTTGGGTTGGAAGCAACCTTTAAAGGTTGTCTAGTCCAACCCCCCTGCAGTGAGCAGGGACATCTTCAACTAGATCAGGTTGCTCAGAGCCCCGACCAACCTGATCTTGAATCTTTCCAGGGATGGGGCATCTACCACCTCTCTGGGCAACCTGTGCCAGTGTTTCACCATCCTCAAGGTGAAAAAATTTCTTCCTTATATCTAGCCTAAATCTACACTCTTTTAGTTTAAAACAATTACCCCTTGTCCTATTGCAACAGTCGCTGCTAAAATTTTCTCCTTGTCTTTCTTATAAGCCCACTTCAATTACTGAAAGGCTGCAAGAAGGTCTCCCTGGGGCCTTCTCTTCTCCAGGCTAAACAACCCCAACTCTCTCAGCCTGTCCTCCTGGGAGAGGTGTTCCACCCCTCTGATCGTGTTTGTGGCCTCCTCTGTACCTTCTCCAACAGGTCCATGTCTTTCCTGTGCTGAGGGCCCCAGAGCTGGATGCAGGGCTCCAGGTGGGGTCTCACCAGACCGGAGCAGAGGGGCAGAATCCCCTCCCTCGACCTGCTGGCCACACTTCTTTGGATGCAGCCCAGGATATGGTTGGCCTTCTGGGCTGTGAGCACTCATTGCTGGTTCATGTCCAGCTTTTCATCCATCAGTCCCCCCAGGTCCTTCTCCGCAGGGCTGCTCTCAATCCCCCAGCCTGTATTGACAGTGTGGGTTGGCCCGACCCAGATGCAGAACCTTGTCCTTCAGACACATCTTTGGTCACTGACCACAGATCATGCTGGCCAGCTGCATAATACAGAGCAGAAGAGAGCTGTCACACTTTGGTGTAAAGCACGTACAGTAGATAGATGAGTTTCAAGCAGAACACAGCAGATTTGATATGGCTGGCATTCCCAACTAACGTCTTGGTTAAGAATTTTAGCACTTGTAATCTGAAACAGCAAAATTATTTCCTCTGTGGAGAACTACTAGGACCTGCAGAACCAGTATCACTTTACAAATCTGCCAACAAATGGTTTATTAAACCAAAGGAGTTGACTGACCTCCTAGGAAAACATGGATTTTGTACAGCAGCATGACCTTTAATCAGGCAGGTATTTTATAATTATTATTTCCATTTATAATTACCTGAAATCCTATCTTAATATGGTTGGCTGTGATTTCAATAAAGTACCCTGATTCCCGTGTGTGAGAAACAGGATGCATGTACAGCACACCTGGGTGCTGGAATGGGTGGCTGTTAAAAGATTGTTTTATTGATGTGTTCTGCAGAAAACCTCCAGCTCCAAGGTTAACACATTCTGTGTTGGTAGCCAACATTCCTGAGATACATCATAGTTCACAAGCAAGAACCTCTCGCACATCTTCTAAGTCTGCAGAGTGGGAACACATTGCTCCCTAACAGAATTTTCATGACTATAAATGAACAAATATCTCCAGAGAAGAGAAAAGGCAATGATATGTATTTGTTGAACAATGCTAAGCGATACATTTTGAACCAGGTCACAACACAGCCTTGGTGGATAATTTTGCAAAACACGTAGACTCTTGTAATTCAGTGATTTTTTTTTTTCCCCCTCAGAATTAAGCATCACTGTTGACAAAATTTTGCTGACATCTTCCACTAAGCTGTCATATGACTAGAAACAGCTAAGTACCACTAGGATTTTTCAGTGTAGCTCTCTCGCCATAAGTCAGGTAACACATCTCCTCCGAATTAAACAAAAAAAGGAGGGGGGAATGTAGAAAGCTTTGTTTGTGCCATGAGAGAGCAAGACCCTAACTGATACCCAGGTAGCAGGCGGCGGTCACCGTGCTCCCAGATGACAAGGCTGTATGCTGCACAAGACACAGCTTCTGAGACAAGTTTAAAAGACTTTGAAACAGGTTATGATCATATTTAGAAAGCAGTCCATAGCACATACTTTAGATAGCCAGTAAAGGATGAATCCAGACATAAATGCACAAAGGTATTTTTAGAACTCGGTCATCCCGACTGTTTAAAAGTGCTCCACTCCACTATAGACAAAGGTTTACATATATAGCATTTAGTGTTGAAAATTATGGTCTCTAAATTCACGGTATTATTATCAACCCCATTTACAATGTATTCTCTCACACGCAGTACTGGAGTTAGATTGGACAATTATAGTATTTACAGAATTCCAGTTTTCCCCCTGCATTTCAGCCTAAATCAAACACCAGAAACTTGTTTTTCCAGAACAAGTGCTTGTCTACTAGAAATTATTAGTTTTATTCTGTTTGAAGTTACACTGCCATGATTTTTTTACACCACATAGCATATTTCTAATTTATACCAGTGCAAATGAAGGAAAACTCAAATCTTCTGTTACTTTTTATACGTTCAATAAAATGTTCTGCCACTGCCTCTGATCTCTATCTGGAAATTAATGATCTCATAACAATTTTTACAGGAATGCTGGAATAACCCTGACATCCTGATTTTAATGACTTTTTAAAAACTCCATTGAAATTAAAACATCTCTGGGCCAGTTTTGCTGTTGCCGAGTTCAGCGTGAAGATTAGATATACTTCCCTAGAGTCAGAACTCTATAAAAAAATCAAGTTTCCCATTGTTGTTGTTTGTATCGCTCTAAAAATTACACCCAGATTAAACACAGACACGTTCTGAAAAGCCTAACAGGCACATCTTTCATATAGTACCTTCATAGAAAGTCATATACGGCCAGCACTGATTTTCAGGAATGTGTTCTAAGTTTTAGCAGTCAGCACGTATGTCATTCAATACGCTTCATTTTGCGAGCATTATGCAAACTCCAGAGTCCTATCCTGCTGACAAAGAACTAAGCGATAGTTTGATAGTGAGCTCTTAACATATGTATCCAAACCATAAATATCTGTTTTGGTGGGTAGATAATTCCCATAGACTCCTTGTGGGCTTACATTGGGACCACAGTGAAGAGAAGCTTCTGGAGTAAAAATGGCTATCCCTTCAAAACGCTTCTTGCAAATCACCTATGTCATTTTTAGAGACTTTTTATGTGAGAATAAGAGGAATAAGGGAACAATTAATGTAAAAAAAAAAAAAGCTATCACTTACTTACAAAGATAATTTGGTAATACTTAGTAAACCGGAAACCTCAATTGTATTAGAAAATATGTTTATTTTAAGCTAAGGTTGTTCAAGGTAAGCTCCACTGCCCCAGAGTATAGGTCTTCTCAGTACTATTCATGTATTTTATTGCTACTCTGAAAGTAAACTCAGGTGGCTTAAGCAGTTTTAAAAGGCACTTTGAATACATTTCAATTTATATGAACTTGAACAATCTACAAGTTCTAAGTAATCCCTTAAATTGTTTTTTGTGAACTGCAGGAATTTGAGATTCAGGAACATACAGAGAATATGCAGAATGACAGAGGTAATACTTCTAGGAGTTATCTGGAAAGCAAATAAGGGAAGGAGTCTGATATACCCTACTCTTCTGGGGATGATGATATTTAACATGATACTTAAAAGTAATTTTCAAAATAAGAGCCATACCTGAGAAGTTAGTCTATTGTCAGCTGAATTTGGAATCCCATCTAACAAGTCTCGGGCAGTGAAGGAGAATAATCTCCATTCCTCATATCTGAGACAAATCAAGTTGTTAAAAAAAAACCAGCCCAACTCCCTTCACAAGGTCTTAGAGCAGTTCTATAGTTTGCTGAGCTTTTGAGGAATGAGTTTGCACAGCACCTCAGGACTACAAGCTTAAGCAGAGTGCAATTAATTGGACAGGGAATTTGTCTATGAGCAAAGGTTACCGTTTATTGACCCCATCACCAGATGTAATAATTTAATTCTGTTGTCCAACTGAAATGGGTCCCTTCTCAAATGGTGAGCTGCAGCTCTTGGAAATTCTCCAAATGAAATGTCTGAGAGTTGGGATGTGAAAGGGAGGAAATTTTGTTGAGGTACCTTTCTCTTGCCAGTTAGGTGGAAAACCCGCTGATTTAAGTCACCAGCTGCAGCAGCTTAGAGGTATATGCAGAGGTATATAAACACTGAAAATAAAAATGCATATTCTACACAAGTAAATCTTTTTTTTTTTAAATGTATTTATTATTCCACAGGTTTATCTTTCTCATTCTTAGCTTTTCATAGAAGGATTCCAATACAACTTAGAAAACGCTTTTCCTCACTTTTGCTTCCTCAACAGACATTTTTCAGGTGAGCCAACTAAAAGACAAGAGCTCCCTAAGAACACAGCACATCATTGTTAGTGAATGGAATGGAAGCCAAGAACCTAACCTCTGATTTAACAAGGAGAAGGGAATCCAATGAGTAGATATACCCATCTACATGAACATTTTAATGAATTTAATTCCTTGTTTTGGAGAGATTTGTTAGTATATGCATTAAAAATAATAATGAAATTATATCAGACCTGATGTACCCTAACCCTAATTTAGTTTTTAATTCATGAGTATCATCTAGCGAATTTCTTAATAACTAGGGGCATTTATTCTCTTCTAAGAATGACTGAACATAGCTTACAAAACTAAGAAGTATCTGAGAAGAACTGTATAAAAGTACAACCAGCTCCTTTGCAGGGTTATGAATTCTGGACAGTTCTATAAATTCATTTGTTTGCTTTTTATTTTTCAAAGAGAATAATTTTCTCCCCTTCCCACTCCCATGTATGGCAGAGAACATAATTTTTTCCATTTCCAAGAGAAAAGTTATTCTTGCAGGTCCCTATGTTGTCATCAAAAAGTTTAGCAAAATGCCAAAATTTAACAAAAGCAAAGAAAAATAATATCTCAGTTATCCTGAAAACAAGTCCAAACCTCCTACTCAGAAAGCTCCTCTGCCAAATTACAGCACAAGATGGTCCCATGGTGAGAATCTTGAAAAGCAGAAGTGAAGTTTTAGTTTACACAGAAAAAAAAGAGTAAGAGGAAACTTTTGCATGACAATCTGAAAAAAAAAAGTAACTTGCAACAGAAGGTGCATAAATTGTAGGAAGTTAATCACTTCACTATGATCTGATTTAATAATTCTTTGTTTATGAATGGACCTTAATAACCCTGACCTGAATGCATCAGAACTGATTCAGCTCCGGTGTGAGAATGTGTAAATGCTATGTGATAATGCAAAATAAATTAAAAAAAAAAAAAATGAATCTATCAAAATTATTAACCTGTCCCTAGGCTACCTATATTGTCACATAAGATTCTAGGTAGAAGTTCACTATATCCCTAAAGCACTTTGCATTTAACTCTTCTCAGTGAACAAAACACATGTAATTTTCTACTATACTGTCCAGAGGAAAAAGTACTAGATCAAATCTGCAGAAAATTTGTCAAGGAAACTCTGAATACATGAATACTGATTACAATATAAAATCTCAGATTTCCACAGGCAATAATCTTTCTTTGTGTCCATCCCTCCAGAGCTAGCAACTTTGGTAATTTCTCATAATTAATATCTCATTCTGCCCACAAATAATACACAGACTTTTCTAAATGATTGCTACCATAAGTTAAACTCAGAGCAATTATTCCTAGCTTCTACTTAATTTCAAGTCTGCTCCTTCTGCTGTGGACCAGAAGTGAGGCTTGTGCATGCTCAGTGTTTCTGTTTTCTTTACAGTATGAATGGATCTTGTAAAATATATTGCCCTTCTCTACAAACCTCGTCACACATATCCATATATGATAGCTACAACATTCCTTTAAGGATTTTTTTTTTACAATTTTGCTATATGTAGTCCCATGTTTATCATTTTGTGGTTGTGAACTATTCCTAAGGGTCTGCAAAGATGAAGTAAAAAAAGAGAAAGCCTATACATCATTAAAAAGTTGAACAATTAGGGTTAGCAGTACCAACTGCAATGTGCTCATTTGGTACACCCATGACTACTAGCCCTTACAAATGAAACCTCCACATCACAGCACTTGCTAGTTATCCCCCAGACGGCTTAAGAATTTTGTGCATGTGCACACACAAATACAAATGGAGAAAGTCTACAGCAAGTAATAAGTAAGGTCGAAGGCACAACCACAAGAGCTGGAAATGTGACTTACTTTGGGCACGTTCATGAATTTCCTAACGTTGGGTACAGACTTGTGAGTTCTCCCTCACAGAAAAGAGAACCAGGCAGGACACGCATCCTTCAGGCAGAAAACAGTGTGATAATATTGTTACCCAAAAAGGTAACTCAGCATGTCTCAGAGCCTGTCTTTCTATGGGTTTTGGATATATACTTGCTATGAACTTCACTTATTTTCAGTATTCCCAGCAGTTCAAAGTATTTCAGTTTTATTTTGGAATGTAACAAGTTCCATTCTATCATTTACTGAAGCTGGCTAAAGCGACCCATTAATACCTAAAGCATTATTATGTTATTTTAGTGAAAGGATTACTCCAAAACCACTGAGGAGCACAGCCTGCTGGTATGCACGCCATGTGCCCAGGCAAGGGAGCAGACAGGCCTGTCCCTGAGGACAGGCTAATTTGAATTCCACAATTTTTATACATTGTAGTCTTTTGCCATTGGCAAACTAAAGCCCAAATTTATACTCTCTTTCCTGAAATGGTCAGTTAAAAAAAAAAAACTTAAAAAAAAAAAAAAAAGAAAAAAATAAAGACAGTCATTATTACATACTTTAGAATACTCTTAAAGAACATTACATTATTAAATCTTGCCATATTTTCATGCCAGCTTTCATTTTTTTCGGCTGCTTTGTGTAGAAGTGCAACATGGAAGACTGCTGAAGCTCTGTGTATGTCTGTCCTTGCTTTTGGCTAGATGAGGAAGCAGTGTTCTGGATATGGTCTAAATTAGTTTCTTCTGCATGGTAAAATGTAGGTTTTGATGCTAATTCTCTCACTGTTAAATCAAAGAGCAAAACTCTTTGTATCTGGCAGCGTCAACAATGCTCACAAGACACTGGCTGCTTGAACTCAGCCTGAATTCAGGTTCCCTACGGATGCTGGCTGCTTGAAATAGGTGACACAGGAATCATTTTAAGAAGGTCTCAAGATGTTCTCTGCTGCCTCCTCTTGCCTCAGCCTGAAGGCATAGCTGGAGGCTGCAGGGAGTACTGGGCTTCACCCGTACTGCGGGAGGCAGCTCTCTGGAGCATGTGAGCTTGGTGGACCTTCCATTTGCCCAGGGAAATTCTTCAGGGTCACAACCCAGTCATCCCCAACATCGTTCTACTAAGGTGGTACCATATGTGAGACAATTTTTGGTCCCTATGCCACCCTGAGAGCTGCTGTCCATCAAGTGTAGATGCTTGCCTAACGATCACTAGTGAGGAATTCAGTCTTATATCTCACCTAGAAAATGGCTGGAGGTATGACAGTCTGATGATCCTAATTTGTATTCTTTTTGCACATTGCTTTTGTCGACTTTGACCTTCCCTTACATGCTGAAACATTCAGATGAACATTGACCTGACTTAAGTCCTCTGGATGCTACTTTCCCAAGGTCCAGGGACCTTGAAACAGGTTTTGTTAAAATTTTATAGCCATGTTAGGCTCTATTCTCAGCAAACTTGATAAAAGGGGCTTTAATGCCAAGGAAATCAGGTTAGGTAGCTCTTCCGTATGACAGCCCAGATGTCTAAAAATTACAGTGATGGATAAGATGGATGAAAGTAACATCTGAGAATGATAATCAGTGTGCTTCAAAGGTGTCTTGCTTTATCATGCAGCAGTGGTATATGAGACACACATACAGCAGACATGGTATATACTCCAAAGCAAAAGGCTTTTGTCATGAATTCTCTATAACTATAATGAAGTTACAGACATTTTAAGCATCACTAAACCACAGAGATGATGTAGAATACTTGAGAAGGAGACCAAAAAAGTGGTGTTCTAATAACTAAACTAAGCACTTAAAAATAAATACAAAACCACAAAACTACTTTCTGTATGGTATTTGTTCCCTAAGAGGCTGCAAACAGGCTGGTTTTGTCTTTATTTTCTGGTTCTGCAGACTGTACTTTAAAAAAAGAATTAGTCTCAGAGTCCAAGAGCAAGTCATCTGCAAAGTTCATTTTAATGACGGAACGCAGATTGTTGTTCATTCATTTTTTGTATATGTTCTGCTTATCTTCACAAAGGTAAACATCTCTGGAATGTCAGGATTAAAATATTTAGAATGTTATTTCTAGCCATCACTGCCTCCTGGTATGACTGCTTTGTTTTAATTAAACTTCCATTTGCTAATGAAATCAGAAGTTTCTAAAATGAACACCATGTACATCAATTGTGCTGGAGTAGTAATTTGAGCATTCTCATATTTGAGGAAGTCCTGTGAAAAATATAAAGATTTCTACTACTCAGACTCCTCTTTTAGTTTTCCTGTGTTGTAACACTCAAAAATTTTTTATCAGCAATGCTTTCATTTAACAACCATAATTTTATCTTGTTGCACACTGGTTCTATTGGGAAAGGGGCAGGTTTAATTATTTCACTCTTTAAAGTCTTTTAATCACTAACCCCAAGCTCTGAGTACATAGTTATCATTATAAAGCATACCTTTCGTAAGTGAAAAATAGCTACACAATAACAAATTCATTCCCCACCCCTTAAAATGTACTTCTCTCCTCTCCCTCTCACCCCCCAAATCTCAGAAGCTGATGACTTTTGCAGAAGACTTCCCTCCTTTAACAAAATTGATGTAATAGCTCCCTTTTGTCAATGGCAACAGTGTGCATCGCTGGATGAAATAAGTGGTGTCTGTCACTCTCTTTTTTTTCCCTTGGCAGCTCTTCTGTGTGTACTGCAACGCTTTATCAAATGAGAAAATCCTGAAATCTCTTCACTTGACCATGGACTTCTGTTACTGAAATAGGCAGACCATCACGCTCACTGTTCCCAAGCCTTTTCTTTCTCTTCTGAGAACGGTCACTGTTTAAGCCAGCAATGATCAGGATCAACAGAGAAGAAAGGAAACACCCTGCCCTGTCCTGTCCTGTCCTCTCCTGGTTACCCACTAAATGCAGCTCCAATAGGCTTGATGCCAGATTTCCAACACACTTCTCTCTCATTTTCCATTTAGAATATTGACAGTTTTTCTGTTTTAACTATGCTCAGAGCCCATAGATGTCTCTCCAGGTATACAGGAATGTGTCCACCCACGTAGTTCACTGGTATTCCTCCAGGAAAACACTGGACTGAATACCTTACTCTTTGAAATCTGCACAAGTATGCTCACAGAAGTATGCATATCTCTCCAATCAATGCAGTTATGCTCAGCTGAAGGTGCCCTAAAGGTCTTTTACAAATTATTTCTGACTGAGTGAAGAAACCATGAAGAACAAAATCCGTTCCGAGCTTTGATCTGGTAACTCAACCCCCACAGGTGTCAGAAGGACTGATATGCAATTGTTTTTGAACTAAGTTATATACAAGAATGCCCTATGTCTCACTGGGGATATCAGTAAACCTCAGGATACAAATATAAAAGTTTGCCTTTACCTGCAAGCAAACAAAAAACCTATGATAAGGATATTAGATACTGTGCATATGAGAAGGTGGCAATGGAACAGCTTTGCTGAGCCCGAGCAGAAGCACACGGAGTTCACCACCACCATTTAATACAATCAGGAGGTCGTGAAACAGGTGGGGTCTCATAATGCACTTTATTGAAGATTGAGGTAGGATTCAAATAACACCACTTGAACCTTGAAAGGTACTAAGGAGGGAAACTTAGAATATTTCAGAATTGCTTTTTCCAGTTGAATTCACTCTGGGAGTTTCTAAATAAGGAAACTTTCCCTTTAAATACTCCTCAGTTCAGTAATAATCTGCCTCTGTTATCTGTTTTACCTATTCATAGTGCCCTCGTTAACACAGAATCTCATTAGTTCCACAGCACTAACACAAGATTTTACTAATAACCCAGTCAACAGAGTTGGCACTGGGCACAGAGGCATTCTGGTCAGATTTTTCAAAGCCATTTAGATACCTATCTGAAATCAGTGGTGTGTAAATACATTTGAGGATCTGAGAAAAGCACTGCCCAAGATCACCGTGGGGGTTAGAGAGTGCCAGAATTAGGATTTCCCAAGTCCAAGTTGGTGCCTAAGAAATGGATCTTCTTTATTATCATCGCAACACTACTTGAAGGCAGCCCATTAGTTTCTGTGAAAGTAGTTTTATGTTGATTTTGGTGAAACTCCAAACGAATAGATGGCAACTGCATCAGCAACTTTCCAGCAACCATCCAGCTGTGTTTCTTAGCCTCAGGTAAATACCAGGCAATTCCAGGTAGCTCACCTCCACAGCAAGGGAAGCATAAGCTACTTCAAATTTAACCTAGAATAAGTCTTCACACAGAAAACCTTCTTCTTAAATATCTGACTACCTATACATTCACAACCTAACTTACAGCTTTGCCACATATCTATACGGTCAGAGTGTAACTGTAGTGTCTACAGACTTGGGAGAGCCTGATGAGGGGAACAAACTTTCAGCTTTGGCTAATAGCCTGCGTTTGTCAGGGGCCTCTTAAGCACGTGCCAGCCGTGTTTTGCGATTTCAGTCAGATGAGCACGATGCTAGAACATGCACTGGCCTGGTCTGTGGAGATTCATTTCATCCTATCAAGTTAGGAGGAAAGGCTCAAGTCCACAGAGGTATGAGGTGCCAAACTCCCGGGGGATTAGTCCCTAGAGAGGAGTCAGGCGGCTAAATACTCTTTTGTCAATCTAGACCTGAGCTACCAAATGGAGTCATTGTGGTCTACCCGCTAGCTTAAATAAACACCAACTGAAACTTGTCACAAACAGCACCTAAATTTGTCAAAGTCTGCCTCAAAAGTACTCAGCCCTCACTTTATCAAAAAGGCTTTTGCCAGAAACAGCAGGTTAGAAACTGGAAGAAAATGAATCAGAATATCAGGATAGAAGCGGTGCTTTTTTCACAGTGAATTAATAATTGCCATTTTCAGAGCTGTTGGAAAATTACCAAGGATAAAAGACCAACACAAAGACTGCTACAGAGAGACCTTCTTTCATAACCCTAGTAGGAGCAAGCATCTAAAGGAGAGGTTGGATGCATTTACTGGATGTACTTTAGCAAGTTTAAATACAGAAACAGTGAAAGAACTTTTATAACAATTTATATGAGCTCAACAGTGATTGCATTTTAACAGCTGCTCCTGGTCCTCTGGGCCACTGCACTCCAATGGAGTCAGTTTTTCTGCTGAAAGAAATTACTGAATTGTTCACATAGAGTCAGTGTCAGTATGAAAAGGTGTCAGTATGAGCAGCTGGAAATTTAGGATCTAACAACTTCAACACTGGAAAAAAAAATCATCACTGGTTTATGTTTCCCTGTGGGGATCAAAAATGAAAAGTTAAATTCTGGCAGAATCCAGGAATTTTCTACAACCAGACACACATTTAACTTTAACAAATTGGAATTAATATCTAGTCTCCTTGTTTTCCATGTAAACTCAACCTGATGGTATGTGATGTTTGTACCATTTTTAGAGCCACAGGTCACTAATGATTAACAGTGACCTATACTCAGCATAGCATTATATTGCTCTCTAGAGTTTGTACATTACTCACTAATAAAATACAGCTACTACTTTGGGGAGATGGAGAGACTATGCTACATTTTGGAAGGTTGTGTGGAGCAGGAAAGGGACCCAAATTCTTGTTTTAACTAACTGAAACCCCTGGAGACTCTTAAGTGATAATTTACCACACTGCAGTAGAACTCACTTTTGGAGGCTAATACTTGTGCTGTAGCAAACAGTAGCTTTGGGCCTTTGCTAATCACTTGGGTCTCTCTCACTTTCATATCTTACATAAAATTTCTTCATAATATCTACCCTCTTTCAGTTTAAAACCATTACCCCTTCCTTCTCCTATCACAACAGGTCCTGCTAAAAAGTCTGTCCCCACCTTGCTTATAAGCCCCCTTTAAGTACTAAAAGGTACAGTGGTTTTGTACTTTAAGTACAGTGTTCCATCTGTGATGTTGGCAGAAGAAATCTGACACAAGGTTATGAGCCATCATAAATACAGAGGAGCTTGGGTACAGGAAGAATTGATGACCTCTAGGACGGGAGTAATAGAAATGGTATAAACTCAACAGCAAAAAATGAAAGGTCCTGGGTATAAACACAAATAAAAGGAACTTACTCTATGAGCTAAGAAATCACCAGTTGCTAAAGACCTAAAGACACAGTGCATTATTTAATAACAGAATGAGTAAGACTGTTAGTGTGACGCAAAGTCGAAAAGACAGATCAATCCTTGTGTTTATCTGGGAAAATGTTTCCAGAACAGAAAGAAATGTACCTGAGCTGGAATCCCACACACAGTTCTGCCATCCTCCTTTAAGAAAAAGGTATTTTAACTAGAAAAGGAAAAGAGAGAACAAATGGGATGATCAGAAGATGGAGAGTGTAACCTATGAGTAAAGATAAGAACAAGTATTGAGTGAGGAAAAGTTACACGGGACTTGGTTCCGCTAAGTCCAAAGGAACACATACACATGCCATGAGACACTTCTGAAAATATTTTCTGTTGTTCCTGCAGGTACAAAAATCTATACAGAAAGGCAAAGAGCTGCAAACTCCGCTCTCATTGCCACAAGGGCAATAAAATATGCAGAAACCCATAAAAACTGTTACGGCTTTGATCTTCATATGGGTTAGCACCATGTATGAAAAGCCATGAGGAGATATATTTATTCTGATATTTACAAATGGTGTTCTGTAACCACACAAAGCTATGAAAAACATTCATTTAGTAGTTCAATTTTGATCTAATTTTCTACTGAACAAGATAACATCTCCCACAAAAGGCTCTAAGGCATCACACTAAATTATTTTCAGTTCTCAAGAAAAGCCTTTCCACAGTACATTACTTTTAGCTGCACTAGAACTTGTATGTCTATTGATAACTAACGAGTGAGCAACCATCATGACACTGGAATCATGAATTACTAGCTCGCTTTACTCCGTGACTAGGTATTGTGCAGCTAAATGCCAGGTCAGTGCCTGTGTGAAGAGTGGAAGAAAGTACTAGTGACTTCAGTGACCGATGGAGCAGACTTCTATGATAGTGTGGCAAATGGAACACTGTTCCAATATGTGCTAAAAAAAAAAAAGAAAAAAAAAAGAAAAAATAGAAAGCTTGTTAACTCATTAAAAGGTGAGAGTTGATTTACAATGGCTAATCAAATATTAAGTCATACTAACTGATACCATGATTTATTAGCTTTTGAATAGGCAGTCTGTTAAGAAAGTCTTTGAAAGAAGAGGGTCAAGCCTTTTAGAAGCTGGAAAGAGCTGGTTCAAGGGTTCCATGAGGAAAGGTGGGTTGTTGACATCTTTCTGATATCTTTTTACTCTATGTGTATTTATTCTGCCTATTTTCTCCTATGCTTTGGAAGACTACAAAAAAGTATGCTTAACCAACTCATAATATGCAAGTTAAATGAAGAAATCACAAAGTAAACACACAAAAGAATTTCAGAGTCTGCACCTGTAGAAACTAAAATGCACACTTTGGAGATTGCCATTTTAGCACTAATTTCATTGGCAAATGTAGCCTGATGAGTACATCAAAAAGACAAGAGCTAGGAGAAGGCTTAAAATACGCACATTAATAGTTTCCTGCTGTTGCAGAATACACAAACTGCTGTTTTTATCACAGAATCACAGAATCATTAAGGTTGGAAAAGACCTTTAAGATCATCAAGTCCAACCACCAACCCAACACCACCATGCCCACTAAACCATGTCCTGAAGTGCCACGTCCACACGTTTTTTGAATACTTCCAGGGATGGTGACTCCACCACCTCCCTGGGCAGCCTGTTCCAATGCCTGACCACTCTCTCAGTGAAGAAATTTTTCCTGATATCTAGTCTAAACCTCCCCTGGCACAACTTGAGGCCATTTCCTCTCGCCCCATCACTGGTTACTTGGGAGAAGAGACCAACATCCACCTCACCACAACCCCCTTTCAGGCAGTTGTAGAGCCTCCTCTTCTCCAGACTAAACAACCCCAGTTCCATCAGCCACTCCTCATCAGATTTTTTCTCCAGACCCTTCACCAGTTTTGTTGCCCTTCTCTGGACACGCTCCAGCACCGCAATGTCCTTCTTGTAGTGGGGGGCCCAAAACTGAACACAGGATTCAAGGTTCGGCCTCACCACTGCCGAGTACAGGGACACGATCACTTCCCTACTCCTGCTGGCCACCCTAGTTCTGATACAGGCCAGGACGCTGTTGGCCTTCTTGGCCACCTGGGCACACTGCCAGCTCATGTTCAGCCGGCTGTCAACCAGCACCCCCAGGTCCTTTTCCACCAGACAGCTCTCCAGCCACTCCTCCTCAAGCCTGTAGCGTTGCGTGGGGTTGTTGTGACCCAAGTACAGGACCCGGCACTTGGCCTTATTAAACTTCACACAGTTGACCTCAGCCCATTGATCCAGCCTGTCCAGATCCCTCTGCAGAGCCTTCCTGCCCTCCAGCATTACATGTAATTATATTAATCACAAATATGTAAGTATTGCATTTTTTACTTTTCTGTCTTTCAATTTTTTGGTTGCAGAAAGGATATATAATCTGAAGAGAAAAAAATATAAAACTTGCATCAAGAAAACGCTGGAATCTCCTGCTGTTCCTTGTGTCCCTCCGTGGTTCTGGTCCTTCTTTTCTGATGCACATTGCCACGCAAAGACTTGATAGTTGCCTGTTTCTATCCAAATACAGAATTTTATTTCTAAAGGTTTGTTAGCAATTTTTTTTTTCCTTGGGTTGAATTATTGCAAAAAATTTTACAAGCTAGTTTGGATTTTCTTTTTTTTTAAATGGAAAGTGACCAGTAACATAGAGATACTGTGATTGTGAAATATGTATACGGAAAGAGAAAATGTTACAATTCCTTCAACTCATGGAATATTGCATGTACTCTCTGATTATTGAATTACTAAAGAACGTTGATTCAGCTTTGGAATCAGCAGTAAAGCAAACAGCCATTGCATACAAAGATTTTGCTTGGGTTGTTAATAGCACAGTAGACTGCAAGAATATTATTTTTCCAAGAAGGCAAGAAGATGAGTTTCTTTAAAAAAAAAAAAAAAATCTTGTAAGTCAAACGTAAAACAGCAGTATAGAGAAGCTGCCTATTTTAGCTGGGAAATGCAAAATTTTGGAAGACTGTGACTTAAGACAAATGAAATCTGTAACAACATAACTCGTACTTTGTCACCACTTTTGACAAAGTTTTTGGGTTTTTTTGAAAGTATATTTATTTGAGAATTCATTCAAAAACACCAACTACAACAAAACACCAACTATTTGCAACATTGCAAATCCCAATCTAAGATTTCATTACACACTTCAAACTGAATGTTAAGTACATTCATATATAAATAGTGTATCATATACTTGCTGTATATAAAAATATTTAACATATATTATCACATAATAAATATAGATTAATTATATAATGTATACTTACATTATTTTTACCATTTTAAAAATTAACCAAGAACTGCAAGAAATCATAAAATATTTTTGATTGACAAATGGCTTTCTGAATTAATGCATAGAGGTTTGTAATCAATGTCTAGAGGAAAGGAAATCTCTTTTCCTATTATTTTGAGGAATCCTCTGACTATGAAAGCAACTTAGCTTCCTCAACCAGAGGAGGACTTGGGGATTATGCAGAAGTACAGGGTAATTCTGGCATGAATCCTAGACACATGTGGATTCCTTGTATCACAGTGTAAAGATCTGGTGTCAGTCCTAGATCAGCCTCTAGTCTGAAGACTTCTCCCTTTTGAGGAAA